>NC_086453.1:57226612-57374112 GCF_028390025.1 Pseudophryne corroboree | reverse complement strand
CTTAATACGAATTCTGAACCAATTATTATTACCATCCATTTTGCATTATTGTAAGAGATGAAGTAACTTATAACAAAAGATACATTTGGTCTCATGTTCCTTGTTATAGTTATATACATTTTAGGACATATTCAATTACACTGTATACACAAATTCATAAAGTGAAATGGCATAGCCAGTTTATCTGCTAGCTAATGATTTGTTGATAAATAACATGAATCACTTTTCCCTGTAGGGATATTCTGCAGTTAAATTGTATTAAATAATGAACACTAATCACTTTTGCCAGAGCAAACCCTAACTAAACGACTTTTCATTAAACAAATGGCCAAATTTCTGCAAAGATTCTGTCCTAAATTAAGCAAAAATGCAATATATTTCTCCCTCAGTTGTATAAAATTAATGTAATGACTGCTCCTCTGGAGGTATGAAAAAGAATATTGTTATTTTTTAAAAAATATTTTTTAAGTAATGCCTTTTAAGACATTATTATGATTTCCCCAAGGTACAAAAAATTCATCATAGATCAGTAAAAAAATGTATACTCATTATTGTGGAGATTTCAAATGCTTATGTCTTTTAGCATAAAAAATCAAATCAAACTATAAAGCTTTAAAACTTTTAAGTTTAATTAAAAAAATGTTTTTGTTTTTACAATTTCTTCTAAATTGCCATTGTTAGATTTTCACCGGTTCCCTTTTGTTTAATACTGTCTTATGGTACAAATTTTTGTCTACATAAAAAAAATTAAATAAAAACAAACTGTAAAACTGTTTTGGTCGTTTCCCACAATCTACCAAGCTTAGATACCAATCATCACGTATTTCTAATTTCTGTGCCAGTGTACTGGTGCGTAATGAATGCATTGTACTGATAAGTCGTTATAATAATGCCTGATTTTGGAGGAGACTTTCTTTACAAAGAAAAATTGATAAATAGCAGACGCTAAATCTCATAATTTACTTTGGCCCTCGCAATTACCAGTCTACGTTGTGCCAAATGTTACTTTTCTTGAGGGGAGACAATGCGATGGAATAATCTTTGGCTGTAGCACATTATAGTGCCCTGTGTGAGCGGGAGAGACAGAAGATGTGTTCCCTAATGAAAGGGAGGGCTAAGCAATTGGTGGAGTGGACAGATGGCTTCAGATTATAAAAGGGAATTCTTAAATGAGATGCAAGATCTCACTTTGGAAGACCAAGGTAAATCAGCTCTTACAGTGTCAAAATAAAACCGTTATTTTGGTGGTAATGTTATTTATATGGCAATTTGTTTTGCATCCCCATCATATTCAATTTAATACTAATAACTGGCACATTTTTTAACCATATTTATTTTAATAAAAAAAAAACAGTTCTTTCACTTGATGTATAGGGCAACTGAGGATGTCTAGGTGCCTCTCTTCTAAATTGCACATACTCATGAAATTTACGTCTAGCAGATACCTCTTTGAATTTGAATTAGGGTTGGCAGAGCAGCTTTTTTGTGGTGTCCCACAAGGTTCTATACTATCCCCCATGCTTTTTGCAGTATACATGCTCCCATTGGGCGAAATAATCAGGCGCCATGGCCTGGTCTACCACTGCTATGCAGATGATACACAACTGTACTTGTCCTTTGCTCCAGGCACTGATAACCCAGTAGCAACCCTGAATGGCTGTCTAGCTGAACTACAGGAGTGGATGAGCGCCAGTTGGCTGCGACTGAACCCGGATAAAACAGAGGTCCTTATAATACGACCGCAACATCAAAGGACAAGACTGCAGCATAGCCAACCAACTGGACTTACACTCGGGGATTCAGAATTACAGACCAGTGATCATGTGCGGAATCTTGGCGTTGTCCTGGATGATGGCTTGACACTTAAACATCAGATATCAGCCACAATCAAATCCTCATTCTTTCACCTGAGGAACATAGCCAGAATCAAGCACCTAATTCCCTCAGATGATATGCCAAAAGTCATACATGCATTTGTATCATCTCGATTAGACTACTGTAATGCCCTCTACCTTGGTCTACCAGCAAAAGAATTGCAACGCTTACAGCTGGTGCAAAACACAGCTGCCAGGCTGTTAACCAACCAGCCCCGTTCCAGCCACATAACACCCATCCTCTACTCCCTTCACTGGCTGCCTGTAAGATGGCGAATCCTCTTCAAGATTGGCTTACTGAGTTTCAAAGCATTACATGACCAAGGCCCAAGGTACTAGAGATGAGCGGGTTCGGTTCCTCGGAATCCGAACCCGCCCGAACTTCATGTTTTTTTTCACGGGTCCGAGCGACTCGGATCTTCCCGCCTTGCTCGGTTAACCCGAGCGCGCCCGAACGTCATCATGACGCTGTCGGATTCTCGCGAGGCTCGGATTCTATCGCGAGACTCGGATTCTATATAAGGAGCCGCGCGTCGCCGCCATTTTCACTCGTGCATTGAGATTGATAGGGAGAGGACGTGTCTGGCGTCCTCTCCATTAGAATAGAGATAGATTAGATAGAGAGAGAGAGATTGTGCAGAGTCGCAGACAGAGTTAGTTTACCACAGTCAGTGACCAGTGCAGTTGCTAGTTAACTTTTATTTAATATAATATATCCGTTCACTTCTCTCTGCTATATCCGTTCTCTGCCTGAAAAAAAAAACGATACACAGCACAGTCAGTCACACAGTGTGACTCAGTCTGTGTGCACTCAGCTCAGCCCAGTGTGCTGCACAGTCATCAATGTATAAATTAAAAGCTTATAATTAATTGTGGGGGAGACTGGGGAGCACTGCAGGTTGTTAGCAGGAGCCAGGAGTACAATTATATTAATTAACAGTGCACACTTTTGCTGCAGGAGTGGTGACCAGTGCCTGACCACCAGTATAGTATTGTTGTATACTACTAATATCTCTTTAAATATCAACCAGTCTATATTAGCAGCAGACACAGTACAGTGCGGTAGTTCACGGCTGTGGCTACCTCTGTGTCGGCACACGGCAGGCAGTCCGTCCGACCAGAATTGTATTATTTATTATTATATACCTACCACCTAACCGTGGTTTTTTTTTCATTCTTTATACCGTCATAGTGTCATCCTAATTGTTACGAGTATACTACTATCTCTTTATCAACCAGTGTACAGTGCGGTAGTTCACGGCTGTGGCTACCTCTGTGTCGGCACACGGCAGGCAGTCCGTCCGACCAGAATTGTATTATTTATTATTATATACCTACCACCTAACCGTGGTTTTTTTTTTCATTCTTTATACCGTCATAGTGTCATCCTAATTGTTACGAGTATACTACTATCTCTTTATCAACCAGTGTACAGTGCGGTAGTTCACGGCTGTGGCTACCTCTGTGTCGGCACACGGCAGGCAGTCCGTCCGACCAGAATTGTATTATTTATTATTATATACCTACCACCTAACCGTGGTTTTTTTTTTCATTCTTTATACCGTCATAGTGTCATCCTAATTGTTACGAGTATACTACTATCTCTTTATCAACCAGTGTACAGTGCGGTAGTTCACGGCTGTGGCTACCTCTGTGTCGGCACACGGCAGGCAGTCCGTCCGACCAGAATTGTATTATTTATTATTATATACCTACCACCTAACCGTGGTTTTTTTTTCATTCTTTATACCGTCATAGTGTCATCCTAATTGTTACGAGTATACTACTATCTCTTTATCAACCAGTGTACAGTGCGGTAGTTCACGGCTGTGGCTACCTCTGTGTCGGCACACGGCAGGCAGTCCGTCCGACCAGAATTGTATTATTTATTATTATATACCTACCACCTAACCGTGGTTTTTTTTTCATTCTTTATACCGTCATAGTGTCATCCTAATTGTTACGAGTATACTACTATCTCTTTATCAACCAGTGTACAGTGCGGTAGTTCACGGCTGTGGCTACCTCTGTGTCGGCACACGGCAGGCAGTCCGTCCGACCAGAATTGTATTATTTATTATTATATACCTACCACCTAACCGTGGTTTTTTTTTTCATTCTTTATACCGTCATAGTGTCATCCTAATTGTTACGAGTATACTACTATCTCTTTATCAACCAGTGTACAGTGCGGTAGTTCACGGCTGTGGCTACCTCTGTGTCGGCACACGGCAGGCAGTCCGTCCGACCAGAATTGTATTATTTATTATTATATACCTACCACCTAACCGTGGTTTTTTTTTTCATTCTTTATACCGTCATAGTGTCATCCTAATTGTTACGAGTATACTACTATCTCTTTATCAACCAGTGTACAGTGCGGTAGTTCACGGCTGTGGCTACCTCTGTGTCGGCACACGGCAGGCAGTCCGTCCGACCAGAATTGTATTATTTATTATTATATACCTACCACCTAACCGTGGTTTTTTTTTTCATTCTTTATACCGTCATAGTGTCATCCTAATTGTTACGAGTATACTACTATCTCTTTATCAACCAGTGTACAGTGCGGTAGTTCACGGCTGTGGCTACCTCTGTGTCGGCACACGGCAGGCAGTCCGTCCGACCAGAATTGTATTATTTATTATTATATACCTACCACCTAACCGTGGTTTTTTTTTTCATTCTTTATACCGTCATAGTGTCATCCTAATTGTTACGAGTATACTACTATCTCTTTATCAACCAGTGTACAGTGCGGTAGTTCACGGCTGTGGCTACCTCTGTGTCGGCAGTCGGCAGGCAGTCCGTCCATCCATAATTGTATTATTATTATAATATATACCACCTAACCGTGGTTTTTTTTTCATTCTTTATACCGTCGTCATAGTGTCATACTAGTTGTTACGAGTATACTACTATCTCTTTATCAACCAGTGTACAGTGCGGTAGTTCACGGCTGTGGCTACCTCTGTGTCGGCAGTCGGCAGGCAGTCCGTCCATCCATAATTGTATTATTATTATAATATATACCACCTAACCGTGGTTTTTTTTTCATTCTTTATACCGTCGTCATAGTGTCATACTAGTTGTTACGAGTATACTACTATCTCTTTATCAACCAGTGTACAGTGCGGTAGTTCACGGCTGTGGCTACCTCTGTGTCGGCAGTCGGCAGGCAGTCCGTCCATCCATAATTGTATTATTATTATAATATATACCACCTAACCGTGGTTTTTTTTCCATTCTTTATACCGTCGTCATAGTGTCATACTAGTTGTTACGAGTATACTACTATCTCTTTATCAACCAGTGTACAATGCGGTAGTTCACGGCTGTGGCTACCTCTGTGTCGGCAGTCGGCAGGCAGTCCGTCCATCCATAATTGTATTATTATTATAATATATACCACCTAACCGTGGTTTTTTTATACCACCTAACCGTGGCAGTCCGTCCATAATTGTATACTAGTATCCAATCCATCCATCTCCATTGTTTACCTGAGGTGCCTTTTAGTTCTGCCTATAAAATATGGAGAACAAAAAAGTTGAGGTTCCAAAATTAGGGAAAGATCAAGATCCACTTCCACCTCGTGCTGAAGCTGCTGCCACTAGTCATGGCCGAGACGATGAAATGCCAGCAACGTCGTCTGCCAAGGCCGATGCCCAATGTCATAGTACAGAGCATGTCAAATCCAAAACACCAAATATCAGAAAAAAAAGGACTCCAAAACCTAAAATAAAATTGTCGGAGGAGAAGCGTAAACTTGCCAATATGCCATTTACCACACGGAGTGGCAAGGAACGGCTGAGGCCCTGGCCTATGTTCATGGCTAGTGGTTCAGCTTCACATGAGGATGGAAGCACTCAGCCTCTCGCTAGAAAACTGAAAAGACTCAAGCTGGCAAAAGCACCGCAAAGAACTGTGCGTTCTTTGAAATCCCAAATCCACAAGGAGAGTCCAATTGTGTCGTTTGCGATGCCTGACCTTCCCAACACTGGACGTGAAGAGCATGCGCCTTCCACTATTTGCATGCCCCCTGCAAGTGCTGGAAGGAGCACCCGCAGTCCAGTTCCTGATAGTCAGATTGAAGATGTCAGTGTTGAAGTACACCAGGATGAGGAGGATATGGGTGTTGCTGGCGCTGGGGAGGAAATTGACCAGGAGGATTCTGATGGTGAGGTGGTTTGTTTAAGTCAGGCACCCGGGGAGACACCTGTTGTCCGTGGGAGGAATATGGCCGTTGACATGCCAGGTGAAAATACCAAAAAAATCAGCTCTTCGGTGTGGAGGTATTTCACCAGAAATGCGGACAACAGGTGTCAAGCCGTGTGTTCCCTTTGTCAAGCTGTAATAAGTAGGGGTAAGGACGTTAACCACCTCGGAACATCCTCCCTTATACGTCACCTGCAGCGCATTCATAATAAGTCAGTGACAAGTTCAAAAACTTTGGGTGACAGCGGAAGCAGTCCACTGACCAGTAAATCCCTTCCTCTTGTAACCAAGCTCACGCAAACCACCCCACCAACTCCCTCAGTGTCAATTTCCTCCTTCCCCAGGAATGCCAATAGTCCTGCAGGCCATGTCACTGGCAAGTCTGACGAGTCCTTTCCTGCCTGGGATTCCTCCGATGCATCCTTGCGTGTAACGCCTACTGCTGCTGGCGCTGCTGTTGTTGCCGCTGGGAGTCGATGGTCATCCCAGAGGGGAAGTCGTAAGCCCACTTGTACTACTTCCAGTAAGCAATTGACTGTTCAACAGTCCTTTGCGAGGAAGATGAAATATCACAGCAGTCATCCTACTGCAAAGCGGATAACTGAGTCCTTGACAACTATGTTGGTGTTAGACGTGCGTCCGGTATCCGCCGTTAGTTCACAGGGAACTAGACAATTTATTGAGGCAGTGTGCCCCCGTTACCAAATACCATCTAGGTTCCACTTCTCTAGGCAGGCGATACCGAGAATGTACACGGACGTCAGAAAAAGACTCACCAGTGTCCTAAAAAATGCAGTTGTACCCAATGTCCACTTAACCACGGACATGTGGACAAGTGGAGCAGGGCAGGGTCAGGACTATATGACTGTGACAGCCCACTGGGTAGATGTATGGACTCCCGCCGCAAGAACAGCAGCGGCGGCACCAGTAGCAGCATCTCGCAAACGCCAACTCTTTCCTAGGCAGGCTACGCTTTGTATCACCGCTTTCCAGAATACGCACACAGCTGAAAACCTCTTACGGCAACTGAGGAAGATCATCGCGGAATGGCTTACCCCAATTGGACTCTCCTGTGGATTTGTGGCATCGGACAACGCCAGCAATATTGTGTGTGCATTAAATATGGGCAAATTCCAGCACGTCCCATGTTTTGCACATACCTTGAATTTGGTGGTGCAGAATTTTTTAAAAAACGACAGGGGCGTGCAAGAGATGCTGTCGGTGGCCAGAAAAATTGCGGGACACTTTCGGCGTACAGGCACCACGTACAGAAGACTGGAGCACCACCAAAAACTACTGAACCTGCCCTGCCATCATCTGAAGCAAGAAGTGGTAACGAGGTGGAATTCAACCCTCTATATGCTTCAGAGGTTGGAGGAGCAGCAAAAGGCCATTCAAGCCTATACAATTGAGCACGATATAGGAGATGGAATGCACCTGTCTCAAGTGCAGTGGAGAATGATTTCAACGTTGTGCAAGGTTCTGATGCCCTTTGAACTTGCCACACGTGAAGTCAGTTCAGACACTGCCAGCCTGAGTCAGGTCATTCCCCTCATCAGGCTTTTGCAGAAGAAGCTGGAGGCATTGAAGAAGGAGCTAACACGGAGCGATTCCGCTAGGCATGTGGGACTTGTGGATGCAGCCCTTAATTCGCTTAACAAGGATTCACGGGTGGTCAATCTGTTGAAATCAGAGCACTACATTTTGGCCACCGTGCTCGATCCTAGATTTAAAGCCTACCTTGGATCTCTCTTTCCGGCAGACACAGGTCTGCTGGGGTTGAAAGACCTGCTGGTGACAAAATTGTCAAGTCAAGCGGAACGCGACCTGTCAACATCTCCTCCTTCACATTCTCCCGCAACTGGGGGTGCGAGGAAAAGGCTCAGAATTCCGAGCCCACCCGCTGGCGGTGATGCAGGGCAGTCTGGAGCGACTGCTGATGCTGACATCTGGTCCGGACTGAAGGACCTGACAACGATTACGGACATGTCGTCTACTGTCACTGCATATGATTCTCTCAACATTGATAGAATGGTGGAGGATTATATGAGTGACCGCATCCAAGTAGGCACGTCACACAGTCCGTACTTATACTGGCAGGAAAAAGAGGCAATTTGGAGGCCCTTGCACAAACTGGCTTTATTCTACCTAAGTTGCCCTCCCACAAGTGTGTACTCCGAAAGAGTGTTTAGTGCCGCCGCTCACCTTGTCAGCAATCGGCGTACGAGGTTACATCCAGAAAATGTGGAGAAGATGATGTTCATTAAAATGAATTATAATCAATTCCTCCGCGGAGACATTGACCAGCAGCAATTGCCTCCACAAAGTACACAGGGAGCTGAGATGGTGGATTCCAGTGGGGACGAATTGATAATCTGTGAGGAGGGGGATGTACACGGTGATATATCGGAGGGTGAAGATGAGGTGGACATCTTGCCTCTGTAGAGCCAGTTTGTGCAAGGAGAGATTAATTGCTTCTTTTTTGGGGGGGGTCCAAACCAACCCGTCATATCAGTCACAGTCGTGTGGCAGACCCTGTCACTGAAATGATGGGTTGGTTAAAGTGTGCATGTCCTGTTTTGTTTATACAACATAAGGGTGGGTGGGAGGGCCCAAGGATAATTCCATCTTGCACCTCTTTTTTCTTTTCTTTTTCTTTGCATCATGTGCTGATTGGGGAGGGTTTTTTGGAAGGGACATCCTGCGTGACACTGCAGTGCCACTCCTAGATGGGCCCGGTGTTTGTGTCGGCCACTAGGGTCGCTAATCTTACTCACACAGTCAGCTACCTCATTGCGCCTCTTTTTTTCTTTGCGTCATGTGCTGTTTGGGGAGGGTTTTTTGGAAGGGACATCCTGCGTGACACTGCAGTGCCACTCCTAGATGGGCCCGGTGTTTGTGTCGGCCACTAGGGTCGCTAATCTTACTCACACAGTCAGCTACCTCATTGCGCCTCTTTTTTTCTTTGCGTCATGTGCTGTTTGGGGAGGGTTTTTTGGAAGGGACATCCTGCGTGACACTGCAGTGCCACTCCTAGATGTGCCCGGTGTTTGTGTCGGCCACTAGGGTCGCTAATCTTACTCACACAGTCAGCTACCTCATTGCGCCTCTTTTTTTCTTTGCGTCATGTGCTGTTTGGGGAGGGTTTTTTGGAAGGGCCATCCTGCGTGACACTGCAGTGCCACTCCTAGATGGGCCCGGTGTTTGTGTCGGCCACTAGGGTCGCTTATCTTACTCACACAGCGACCTCGGTGCAAATTTTAGGACTAAAAATAATATTGTGAGGTGTGATGTGTTCAGAATAGGCTGAAAATGAGTGTAAATTATGTTTTTTGAGGTTAATAATACTTTGGGATCAAAATTACCCCCAAATTCTATGATTTAAGCTGTTTTTTAGGGTTTTTTGAAAAAAACACCCGAATCCAAAACACACCCGAATCCGACAAAAAAAATTCGGTGAGGTTTTGCCAAAACGCGGTCGAACCCAAAACACGGCCGCGGAACCGAACCCAAAACCAAAACACAAAACCCGAAAAATTTCCGGCGCTCATCTCTACAAGGTACCTGAAACAGCTTCTGATCCCATACTGCCCCACTCGATTACTGCGATCTGTAGATGAAGGACTTTTAGCAGTACCTAGAATCTACCGTAATTCATCTGGGGGTCGAGCTTTTAGTCATGCGGCTCCGACTCTATGGAACTCACTTCCCAGCACAGTGCGAGAGGCCCCAACTATAGAATCCTTCAAAAGTAGACTCAAGACTTTCCTGTTTACTCAAGCATTTCCATAGTGTCTCTTTTAGTATCTTCATGCTTCTGTATTTTATGAAAAATGTACTTCATTATTTTTCTGTACTATATTATGCTGTGTATCTGTTAAGCGCCTTGAGTCCTATTGGAGAAAGAGCGCTATATAAATAAAATTATTATTATTATTATTATTATTTCCCTTGGGAAAATGTACCAGTGTGGCAGTCATAAGCCTTGGTTTGGCTTGGGTATGTCCCTATATAGCACTGAGCCATCTGGCCACTGTAGCAAGCGACATTATCCAGAGCGTAGAGATTATTAGACCATTCTGTGAGAACGAACGAAAGGTTGTGAGAACCTTAATTACCCAGCCGCTGCCAACCGGGCTCATGTTCAATTGGTAGATGAGGCATTGTGCCGGAGATTCGGCCCCAGTTTGGGTCATGTCTACTAAAGCTGTTAATATCAAGAGGTACAATCAGTCAGATACAGGAAGTTATTTTACATAGGCAGATTTACTGCTTTTAGCATAGCAATCAGAATAAATGGCTGTAACAAGGGAACTAAGGGGCAGATGTATTAACCTGGAGAAGGCATAAGGAAGTGATAAACCAGTGATATGTGCAAGGTGATAATGCACCAGCCAATCAGCTCCAATATGTCAATTAACGGTTAGGATTTGATTGGCTGGTTCCTTTATCACCTTGCACCTATCACTGGTTTATCACTTCCTTATGCCGTCTCCAGGTTAATACACCTGCCCCTAAGAGTCTAAACTTTTTGAAATTTTTTTTTGCTCAAATGCACCTAGTAATAAGGGAGGCTTATGCTAGGCATAGTCTATACTAGCCCTCTGTATATATTACGAGCAAACACTGAGGTTCACAACTTCCTCCTGCTGTCTGTTATACTGTCAGAGATTCTGATACGGACCTGCCCCCAGTAATGTGATTCCACGCTTTTCTTGAAATCAGATCCACCTCCTATCACTTAAATTTTTCATATGAAAGTAAATTAGGCCAGTTATGTATGCTTCCAGCCAGGATCCTTTTTGCTGTATAAGCTTTCAGTATATAAAGTTAAAATTACTGGAATGCAGCTACAGTATATTTTATTACCATAGCAGCACCAACTGCTAATGTACTAAGGGGTCCATTTACCAAAAATCGCAGTTGCAATGCGATTTTGGTGTGATATTAGCATTTAGAATCACATTGCAGGATGTGTTTATTACGGCGGGATGTATCATTCTACATCCGCAGGGACAGGTCTCTGCGATGTTGTCCTTTGCTTCTGCAATCCCGTTGACCATGCAGGCACGGCAGCCATTGCTGGGGAGGGTTCTGGGAAACCCTCTACTGGCTAAATTTGCAATGAGAAGCTCATAGGCTACAGCGGCCTTTCGCCATCTTCACCAGCGTTAGCTGCAGGGGCCAAGCTTGGAAACGGTTTGCAGTTCAGAGCTTGGTAAAACTGGTAACACTGCATCCCCTAGAAACATATAAGGTTTGTGGCCATTGGCGCCGGAGGAGAGCAGGTACTCTTTACCTGGGCCCAAACCTGTTCCGGTTCCCGCTGCTCCCCCCCCCCCCTACCCACTGTAGACAGTGTGCGGGGTGAAAGAGGACTGACAGCAAACGCTGCTGTGTGCTGCATTGAGAGAGAGAGGTAGCTGCAGAAGGAGTGTCCCCTCTCTCCCTGTGTGAGTGATCGCACCTTCTCCCCCCCCCCATCCCCCGGTGGCCGCCGGCGCTGCACATTACTACGCACCCGCCCCCCACCCACCCTTCGTGCTTTGTGGATGCACAGGAGCAATTTACATTTTTCCTAGGTAAGGGGGCTTGCCACACCTCCCTGCATTGGCCACGCCCCCTCCCTTGTACCTGGGCCTTGCATGCCTGTCGGCGCCCCTGGTTGTGGCTGATGGTGAGAATTGAGGGATCGCAGCAGGTGTCAGGAATATCTGCTGTGGTCCCTCGGTCATACATTCGGGGCATACTAAATATTTGCAATTACCCCCCTGAAAACACCCATTAGGGTACACGAATAAGTCACAAATATTCAAAGATAAATGGGCCCCTTTGTTGTTGAAATGAAGCTATGGCATGGGGCGACGGGTACCCTAATATAACATGCATAAAATACATGTATCTAAAATCCCTGCTAAACATGTAAAGATCATGCGGGGGAAAAAACCCGGAATATTTGCATATTTTTCTTGGATTGAATAATTACAGATTATGGGCTTGATTCTGAGTCGGGGAACAAAGTGACTGTTTTTGTGTAAAGCCGCAGAATCCAGATCTACTACCCTACGCTGATGTAAGAATCCATGCGTCTGCAAGGGGGAAGCCATGCCAGGGGCGGATTTAGATGTTTGTTATGGGGAGGAGGGGGGGGCAGTTTCAAAATCAATATACTGACTCCTCCCCTCCCTATTTATTTCTCCTCCCCCTTCCAGTTCTCCACATAGAGGGTGTTTGGGATGGGGAGGAGAGGTTCATGTGTTTCAACCATACCCACGAAGTACCTCCACACTCCCCACGGCATCTCCATTCATCTTACCAGCAGGCTGGGCAGCGATATCCCAATGGAGCGGTCACTAGTATCTGGCTCCTGCGCATCTGGCCCTGTGTAACGCACGCAGCGATACCCCTCAGCAGCAGGGTACCCCCATAGTGCAGATGCCTGGCTGGGGTGAGCTCACGATCACTGGCTCTTTCCATGCAGGGATGGGATCAGCAGCAGCCGCGGCAGCAGCATGAAACATGGAGCAGTTGCTGAAAGCATGAGCGTGCATGCCGCCTAACATCTATCACTATTAGGTGGCATGCGTGCTGCATCACGGTGGGCTCCACCGTTGCTGGTTTCACCCACGATCAGGTCTGTGTTGGGGGTGATCGCCCTGTTCGCCCCCTCCCGGATTAGTATGGCCACTTGCACCAGCCCCGCACTAGGTGCGTTGCAAGAGGTCCATCCGAAACAGCCTTCAGACTCATGACACTCCCATGAGACAGATTTCTTGCATGTTGGGCAGGGGCAGGGGAGGTTGGAGGGTAGCCTGCTGTGCGGCCCCCAGTAAGTGGCATCCCTAGGCACTCTGTAAATGCTCTTGCTTGCTTTGATGGCCATTCTCCAGTCATACTAGAGAAGTGTTCAACCATACAATCTGGGAAGTGTTCAACCATCCAATCAGCCACCTTCCAAACTTTATTTATTTATTTGCTTTTTTTTGCTATAAACAGTTTTGGTATTAAAAAATATATATATTTTGATAGCATTCTTGCTCTATCTTCAGATCTATTTTAAAATCGATATTATTTATTAATTGCATCACAACCTACTAAAATTTCACTAGCTTTTGGTCAGAATGTATTTTTTGGGAATAGTAACTTGTGGCGATAGCAGTGGAGTGAGCCCTTGAGGGTCTTCGTTTAAAGTGATGGTGATCACAGAACATGAAACATACAAGATGTGGCCAAAAAAAAAAATGTGTCACCCACTTTGTGTCGACCAGTGCCATGTCAACATTTTGAACCTGTCCAACTTAAGCACTGTCAACCTTTCATCTGTTGATCTTTTGTACCTGTCAATCTAGTGCATGTTGGTCATATGCTGCCGACCTACTGGCTGTCTATCTAGTTCAGGCATGTCCAAACTGCGGCCCTCCAGCTGTTGAGAAACTACACATCCCAGCATGCCCTGACACAGCTTTAGCATTCTCTGACAGCAAAACTGTGTCAGGGCATGCTGGGATATGTAGTTTCACAACAGCTGGAGGGCCGCAGTTTGGACATGCCTGATCTAGTTGGTTTGTGTGGTATTGTCAAACCCACATTTTACGTCTCAGGATACAAAATCCACAAATATTGTTGTCGAATTCTGAATAGTATAAGATGAGGGAAACAATCGGAAGCATGAAGGAAAAGAAGGAAAAAATACGCAAGAAATGTTCTATTTTTTAGAGTGTTTACAAATTGTCCACGAAAAACACATTTTATGTAGTAAAACAAACTGTTAACTTGAATCACAATTTGAATCACAAGAAACCTAATGTGTGTGGCTTATATGACCACACATATTCCGATCATTTGCACCTAATTTCGGCAATTTGCTAATGCTAATAAATGAACTACTGTACGGTATACTTGCAATAATACATATGAAAATGACGTTTGCAGCACATTCAAAAAAAAATATGCGAGAAAGGAGATTGTAAAATCGTGAAAATAGCCCTACGGAGATGCTTTAGGAAACAAGGGGCCGTGAAAAGAAAATAAATTCTGCAGAAGTGTGACATCAGGGACCGTAAAAAAGAGTCTGACTGAAGAGTGTTAACTGAATATGGTATTAATTTTGCTCTTATTCAAGTTATTGCATGTATGTCATTGTTCATTGTGCGGAGATGAAAAATGCCTGAACTGATCTATACGTATGACTTTACACTGTAATTTTAGTACATTACAGAACCACATGCATCAGATAAATCACTATCTGTCCATCAGTCTCTCAGGACTTAAAGATGTTGGAATCCTTGTAACTACAGGTATAGGGCGTCCAGGTGTGAGTGAAGTAATGGGGAAGATGGTGCATTAAGTTGGAGATAGCACAGAAACAGTGTCCTGAGGCGGAGATGGTGAGAGATGGAGGAAGGGGGCAGATAGGTGTCATCAGATATCAGCTAATGCTGTGATTAGACATGAAATGTCTGATAACGTTACATCTGATTTGTACACAATAAAGTTAAGGCAGCTGTGGACGCGGCATTCATAGGGCTCTCTGCCGTTTCTTGTCAATCTACAAAATGGTCCGCACGTCAGTGATAGTGGGGGAGATGTACCTAGCCATGGAGAGAGATAAAACGGAGAGAGTTAAAGTACCAAACAATCAGCCCATAACTGTCATTTTTCAAACACAGCCTGTAACATGGCAATCAGGGGCTGATTGGCTGGTGCTTTGGCCCTCTCCACTTTATCTTCCTCCAAACACAGAAATACTTTATGGGGTATATTTCCTTAAGTGAAAGGAAAAGTGGAAGTGTTGTCAGAGGAAATAAATCTAGATATCATTTATCTAATAAATTGCAGACAATGATATCTAGAATATGATTGGTTGCTATAGGCAACATCACTATAGATCCTTATTAGAAGAAGAGATGAGCGGGTTCCGTATTACTCGGATTTCCTTGAATCTCCTTATTGGCTCTCGGATGTCACGTGTTTTGGTTAGCCAATAAGAAAAATCTGGAAATTCTGATTTTGCGATAATTCTGGCGTTAAGAACCGAGTAAATCTGAACCAGCTCATCTCTAATTAGAAGTGCAGGAAATCTCCCCCCAGAGGTTATTGGAGGCCTGATCTAAAAACAGGATATGATATGTGTTATGAAGTCATGATCTAATGAGCAACTGAAAACAGTTATTCATAATAAATATACACCTAAAATAAGGGCATACTTGCCAACTCTCCCTCAATGTTAGGGAGACTCCCTAAAGAGTAGCAATCTCCCGGACTCCTTGAGTAGTCGAGCAATCTCCCTCACTGCACTTTATCCCCATTATGTAGCTGTTATATACTTGGGAAAAAATAAGAAACCAGAGATAGCTCTTTTGACTTAAAATATCATCTCTACACTGACGATACGCAAATCTACCTTTCCTCCCCTGACCTCTCCCCTGCTCTCCTCACTCGTATCTCCTACTGTCTCTCTGCTACTATCTCTTCCTGGATGTCCCAGCGCTTTCCTTAAACTTAAAATCTCTAAGATTGAGCTGATCATCTTCCCTCCCTCCCGCATAACCTCACCTCCTACAATCTCATTATCCATTGATGGCATAACTATCTCCTCTAGCCCCCAACTGCGATGTCTTGGTGTAATCCTTGACTCCTCCCTCTCCTTCAAACCACACATTCACACCTCTCACAAACCTGCCATTTCTATCTCAAAAACATCTCCAGGATCAGACACTTTCTCACCCAGGATGCTACTGAGACCCTCATCCACTCACTGGTCATCTCCAGACTGGACTACTGCAATCTCCTCCTATCTGGCCTCCCTCAAAAATACCTCTCTCCACTCCAATCTATCCTCAATGCTGCTGCCCGTCTCATCTTCCTCACTAAACGTACTACATCCACATCCCCTCTCTTGCAGGACCTTCACTGGCTACCCTTCCCATTCAGGATCTAATTCAAGCTTCTCACACTCACCTACAAAGACCTCACCCACTCATAGAAACATAACATAGAAACATAGAATTTGACGGCAGATAAGAACCACTTGGCCCATCTAGTCTGCCCCTTTTTTATTTTATCCTTTAGGCAATCTCAACCCTTTTTTAATCTTGATTCTTTGTAAGGATATTCATATGCCTGTCCCAAGCATGTTTAAATTGCCCTACAGTCTTAGCCTCTACCACCTCTGATGGGAGGCTATTCCACTTATCCACTACCCTTTCTTCCTCTCCCTCTTACATCTCTGACCTTATCTCTCTTTATATTCCCACCCGTCCTCTTCACTCTGCTAATGCACGCCGTCTCTCCTGCCAACTGATTACCTCCCTATCTCTGGAATTCCCTACCTCTCCCCATCCGACTCTCCACCTCTCTACAAAACTTCAAACGGGCTCTCAAGACCCACTTCTTCACCAAACCCAGCCGCCATCTCTCCTCCTAACCCTCTTGTCTATGCTCACTGTCTACCCCTTCTGTGTCACCCCGATCTGTTAGCACCTCACCTTTTAGATTGTAATTCGCAAGAGCAGGGACTTCTTTCCTCATGTGCCTTTCCTTTTCTTACTTATACAATCTTATACTCCATACTCCCTTTGATGTCACCTAACCCCGGGTTTTCTATACCTGTCCTATATTGTCTTGAACTGTAAGTGCTTTTTTCTTGTTTGCTCATTTGATTATGTACTGTGTAATGGGCGCTGCGGATCCCTTGTGGCGCCATATAAATAAAGGATAATAATAATAATAATAATAATAATAAAAAATAATATATACATTCAGATGGAATCATCAGTTCCATTTCCTTGCACAATGATCCCAATGGCTGCATATATTTTCAAATGAGATTTCTTGTGGCCACTTACCTGGAACCTCTTGTAAAACACAATGCTTGTGCAAGCCCTAAAAAGTATCAAATAGATCTTACATACTGCTTTTGGGCTCATTTACATTTGGACAGCGGTGCAAGTATGCGGGTACGCTCAGGTACGGAGTACCCATAAGAATTTGGCAGCGGGTACTTAGTACCACCTGCCACACACTTTGCCATTACCACAATTATAATGTGCCACAAAGCAACAAGATCATGGTGCTTGGCAGCATGACGGCTACTCGCACATTGTCAGGGTTACTGGGAGTGCGACAGTGTCTGTATTTTCCTGTTATAATGGAGGCATTACTATATATTGTTATTAAATTGGGGGCATTACTATATATTTCTATTATACTGGAGGCATCACTATATATTTCTATTATACTGAAGGCATTACTATATATGTTTAGCCTTGCCTCCAGATAAAAAAAAAAAGCAGCTGTCGTGTGGCACGCCACTAGTGTCATGTAGCCTCTCCCACTAGCAGCATGTGGCCACGCCCCCTCACAACACATGTTCACGCCCATTTTTCGGCACTCAGTACCACTAAGAAAATATTTCTACTTGCACCACTGCATTTGGATGTAAGTCAATTTTATAACCCACCTCTCAGATGTATTAAGTACACGTCCGCGCTGATAGGTGTTACTTTCACACTTTTCCTGAAATACATTTTCAGAAGTAGGTAAGTATATATAAGGGTAGCCATCGTATATATTCTTTCACTCTAGAGAACATAAACGGCCTGATGTGACGTAGAATGCAAATTGGCAGCAGGTTCTAATATTTAATACAAGATTTAAAAAAAAATATTTTTAGACAAAGCATCTGTTGGCAATATACAGTAAGAACGAATATATTTCTTTAACCATAGCACTGCAATTTTTGTAAAATATTTTGTACATGCTTGTAGAAATAGTTTTCTTTGCTTATCTAATATTATGGGCAGAATGGAGCAACATGAATGTCACAACCTGTCGTCACAGGTATAAGTTTCGGGAGAAATGGAATAAGGAAAGAGGTAAAACAAACATCAGACATATTACGCCGCCTCAATATAAATCTTGCTGAAGCTACAACCAAGGAACCGCAGCGTAATTAGAAATCACATACAACAAATACATATGGTAAACCATAGTGAGAGATATCAATATTAGATTTTTTTTTAAAAAAAGCTCCCACAAAAGAAATGACTAAAGAATATAAAATAAACATAGAATAAATTATAATACTGAGGGTGTTTTTAGCATAAAATGTATCACCCCATGATAGCTTTAAAAATTATTTTGATAAGGAAATGTTTTCAAGCGTTTGTTTTAGTTTTAGAAGAAGAAAAATCTGGCATGCAAACACAGATTTATTAGTTTTTTTGGTAAATACAATTTATTAATTTATTTAAATCTTTTTAATGGTGATTTCAGTTTGTTTCATTAAAACCTAATAATTTTCATAAACTATGTTACAAATGATATATTATAAAGCTCTACTGACTTTGGCATGACAACAAATATAGACGAAAAGCATACACAACTCTTAATGCATGGAGACATTTGTCTCACTTGAACTTTCACTAATTTAACCAGATAACATTTTGAAACTTTACAGATAAGATTGTACATTTAAAACCCACGCAAATACATACACACAGGTGTAAAAATACACTCGCACGCACACACAAATAAAAATACACATACATGCACAGACGCAAACACACTCATACATACAAATTATGATGACATTTATTGAAATCAGAAATATTAAATGACCGACTCTATATATGTTTCACCAGCATTATATTTGACCTAATATCCAAATGAAATTAAATATTATAGTGAGTATACATCTGAGATAGGGTCAATTATTTAGCACCAAAATGGAAAGGATATTTACAATTTAAACTTTCTCCCATTCATGGCAAACTCTTCTTACATTTGAGCATATTCGTAACTTTAAAACTATAATCTTTGTCTTACAAAATTTTTCTCTTCCTGTTTTTTTATTCCAACTAAAGAAAAATAATATTGTTTTAGGGAATTTCTTAAGGCTACACAGTGAATTATAACATGGGTATTACAGGCAATATGTGCACATATTTACAATATTACAGTATAATACATTCTAAATGAAGTGTGCTGTTTAATTTAGTCACTGTGGCAAGAGAGTTTTCAAAAGTAACCACCCCAAAAAACAGGAAAACTCATCTTAATTAAAATGCTTGTAATTGTTTTAGGGAACAGTTCACTATGTTTTATGTAATAAAAATAATTATGTTCTCTTTATATATTATTTATTACTTATTAACAGTTTCTTATAGAGCGCAGCAAATTTCGTTGTGCTTTACAATTGCAAACAACATTGACAAAACAAAATTGGGTAATAGCAAACAGTCATAAAGGTAGGAAGGCCCTGCTCGCAAGCTTAAAGTATATATATAACGTTATATGTGTAGCCTTAGGTTACCATACATTTTTATCTGCCCCCCCCCCTCCAATCCCCCCCCCAAAAAAAAACCCCACAAACACCAACTAAATGGCCCAAAAATGAACACTTAAGATTTGCTCTAAAAATCAATGCTCTTTTTTCCCCAGACTTGTATACTCATTTCAGTGGTGCATAAAAGTAGTATCACAACACACACAGCTTACTAGCCATACACCACTAAAACATACAGAGTGGCTGATATAAGCTATTAAGGAAGACATTAGGAAACCAAAGTAGGAGTTTATATGCATCCAGATCAAAGTGTGAGGTAATTTTTTCCCTCCCATAATAACATCTAGTCCTGCCGGGGTTTTCCATCAGCTGTAACTTTGCCCGACTTGTCGCTAGTGATGACACAAATCACTTTTTTTGTTTGTCTTACCCTACCCAAGTCTTGTGTTATTATTTATGGGTTTGAAGGATGTACAAGATGCTTCTATGTTGAGCGCATTATGTGTTCCTAAGTCTTGATCTTCTTAGAACATAGTCAATTCCCTCTGTTAAAGCCTTTTGTCAAGGCTGGTGTTTGCAGTTCATTGTTCTGTCATGCATGGGAGATAATCATGGCTGAAAAAGATGTAACCAAAGATCAGGTCAGAATAAAATAAATGCGCTATGTATGGGGCTTATTTAATAAAATATCACAGTGTGCATTTATGTGTGGCGGAATATGACAACCTTGCGCGTTCTGTAAGGCTCTGTACTAATACAGTATTTCTAGAACGTGATACAGTAAGGCCGGGTGTTCCGCCGTAGAGTATTATCCAGTGTCATCTTCTGAGAGTGACCGATTCCGGTCCCTTGGTCCAAATTGTCAGAGTCTTGCAAATGAAGATTATGTATTGTATGTAAGCACTGCAGAATTAGTTACTGGGAATGTGATATTTCCTTTTGCGAGCTTCCATATGATTGCAGGCATCTCGTAGACAGTGATTATAAAGACAAGATGGTGGCTGTCCTTACGGTAAGGGTCGCCGTTGCCCCCTCACCTGCCTGTCTGGTGCTCATAGGGAGACGTAGCTGAAGGCAAGCACTCAGAGGGGTGGGAGAGGAGGGGGTGAGGGATAATTAGCATTTTCAGTGGCAGCTGGCCGAGTGGAGAAATTGCGATTTCTTTTTAGTCCTAAAATGACACATTGTTCGTAGGGGCACAATTCTCCCTGCAGGAAAGCAGCAGAGAGTGTGCCAAGTATTTGTTGTGCAAATCAGAGGCTTTTTGTGGCTGAATTAGCCAAAGGAGGATTAACGGAGATGGCCTGCAAGCCACTAATAGCAGGGATGAGGTCCCGCAGACTTTAGATATGCAGAGTAGCTACCATCAAGAGGAGAAGGAAGGCACATCAGTGTGTAGTGGGTTACGTCTGTGGCTTGGCTACGATGCATGTGTGTATATACTGGGTTTGTTTTTGGGCCAGTGACAAGTGCTGCAGAGCCCAAGCTGTATATTGTACAGTAAGTGAATGTCTTCTATAGTGTCCAATTGTGTGTTGTATAAACCTTTATCCCACTCCACTGGGCTGATCAACAGCTTCTTTCAGCCAAGTCTCCAGACAAGGCTGTATTAATATTCATTGTGCAGTGCTTGTAGACCAGGCTGGCGCTGTATAAATACATTTTCATAATGATCCCGTCCTGATAATATAATGCACTGAGAGGACAGCTTGCCCACCTGTGCTGAAGACTGAGACGTATTACTCTGCGACCCGGGCTGGGCCTGGGATAATTGCAGTTAGTCGCCCATGACTCATAGTATATCGCAGCGTTACACCATAAAATTAGCATTTGTTACTGTGTTATTGTGTGATAAGACAGAGGTAGAGAGGAACGGAATATGTGACACAATAATGAAATATTACCGGCTGTACACTGTACACCACCATGAGGCACAAACACGTCACCCGTGTACACAATTCACTCAAACGTACGGTTATTGTTTATCTATACTCATAACCTCCTGGCCTCCTGGTCCAGTGGTTTTCAATATGGAGTACAAGTTCCCCCAGGGTTACTCTCTGTGATATTCAGGGGTCAGGGTGGGATATCCAGGAGACAATTAAGCACTTGGGGCATATTTATGACAATCCGCATCTTAGCTGCAGTTGTGATGTGATACATTCTCCTCTATTCACAGTGTGATATTTGAAAATATCGCATGAATGTATTAAAATTCACATGCTGGGACAGAATTTGTGAGAAAGCCCTGTCCCTGTGAATCCCCTCCCGGCACTTCTTGGGTATTTTTTGCAAAAAAACACACAGAGACTGTGACTGCACATAAGCCGACTACCGCTCCTCTGTGCCCCCTCTCCTGCCTGGCTCGGATCTATAATAGCAAATAACTGCACACTGCCCCCGGGGATCGGTGAGCTCCTTCTCTGTGAACCAGTCAGCTGATCTGTGCGATCAGCTAAGGTGTAGAGAAATTCCCGGTGGGATAGCATCTCAGCTGACAGCACAGATGGGCTGACCGGATCAGAGAAGGAACTCCACGATCACCGAACCCTAACGTTTTATTTTATTTATTTTCAATTATAACTATTTATTTTGTCTGTGATCAGTCAGTGGTTTGACACACATGGCTGATCAGAGAAGCTGGTTGCAGGCTCTGCTCTGCCCGTTAGCATGAGGGAAGGTCAGAGCTGGAGTAGGTGAAATGGGGGAAGCCTGCATAGCGCCCTCTGAAGATGGCATTATTATCGCAAGGCTCCCTTCTGTATTATTTTACATTTTAACATTAGCAAATTTGAGCAGATCGCATTTCCCATTTCAAGTATGTGAAAAGACATCTTCTTACTAAAAGAATGCAAATTTAAGGGCTTGAAGGAGAATTTTGCAAATTCTCCACCAATAACCCACTCATAGATTTCAGGGGAAGTAAAATAATGCAAAGTGAAAACACCCGTTTTCACATAACGTTAGCAATAAAATTTATGATAAATATTCCCCTTAGGGAAAACAGTGTCCTTGGGACCGCTAGCCCCAACTCTATAAGACCTTGATGAAAAAAAAGTAAAACATCTATCGCAGTGTGGGGTCCTTGGTTCTTCAAGGAATCCAGGAGCTATATTATTGGCTGCAACTAAGAATGTTTCTCTGATCCTCATATGTCTGTGTCTGTTATACGTGTGTGTGGTGATGGTGGGGGGGGGGGGGGGGGGGAGGGTTTGCCCCTAAGGTAGTGGTTCCCAAACTTTTTAGATTTACGGCACCCTAGAGTATCAGAATTTTGTTCACAGCACCCCTAGGTCAAAATTTTCTTATTGAGAAATTCAAAAATAAATATTAAATTACGTAAATTGTGTTTATATGTCATCCTTAGATTCAATTGTGTTGTGAGGGTTAAGATTTGTTTCTGTTTGTCTACATATTTTATGATTGGCAGCCACCAGCACTGGTTTTGCCTATTACATCAACCATAAATAATTTGAATTGGCCCTGGATCACCAACCCAGGGCACGCAAGGCCCTGAGGCACCTCAGGTTGCCTAGGCACACAGTTTGAGAACCATTGCCCTACGGTGAAGCCATGCCACATTTAAATGCTCTTTGAACCTGCCTCAGATGGCATCTTCTCCCTCCTTTTGTACGTCCACTGTTCTGCCTCTTGGTTTATTGTCTTATTCTTGTTAAAAACCGTAAGTTTGACACCTATGTTCTGCGACTGTCCTTTGTCTGACTTGTACATATCATGTGTCGATCTGAATAAATAAATGCATAATCCATAAAAGAGAAGAAAAAGTCTATCCCTGGATCCATGTAGAACAAATCTAATTCTACAATTCTATTTTTGTATCATTTTTTAAAATCTTGTTTATAGCATTTATTGCATTTATATATAGTGAGGCCTACACATTTTGGTTCCTATTTATTATTAACTTTGAGCTGCCCGCAAAAAAGAAGGATTCCTTATCAATATGGGAATATAGAACCCGGCATCTTTCCTTCATCTAAAGAACAGATTTTCGCAATTTGTAAAATCAGAGCCTACATTTGGCAAATGCACAATTTTCAATTAAATCAACACAATGCTACAAATACTCCCAACCTGTGTGACGTGGATTATTCTGAGATGACCATACGTCCATTATCCTTAATAGTACACTGCAAGCATGCGATAACTTTAAAACTGTAGTAGAAGACAGGGAAGACCCAGGGGGTTTTGGACATGTTTGGCTGCATATATTAACCATTTTATTTATTAACAGTGATTTATATAACGCACACATATTCCGCAGCGCATTACAGAGGGACGATTCAATTAGTCGTGAACTAAGTCGCACAACTTTTTAATGCATGTAAAACCAGAGCGCACGAGTTCAGTTAGAAATCTGTACATAGGGGGTCATTCTGCCCCGTTCGCTCGCTGCTTTTTGTCGCAGCCGAGCGAACGGGTCTCTACTGCACATGCACCAGCGCTGTAGTGCGCCAGCGCATGCAAGACGGCCGAAGGCCGTAGCAGGGCTGCGATTGCCTCTGCCTGATTGACAGGCAGAGGCGGTCGCTGAGCGGGAGGGGGTGGAACGGGGGGCGGGCCGCAGCGGCTGCGTGACGTCACACGCAGCCGCTGCGGGCCGGGGAGCGATGAGTAGCTCCCGGCCAACACGCTAAAGCTGCGCTGGCCGGGAGCTACTCTTGAAGTGCAAAGGCATTGCCGCTGTGCGATGCCTTTGTACTTCTGCAGGGGGGGGGGGGGGGGTGGCACTGACATGTGGGGCGGACTAGCCCTGTGCTAAGTAACTTGTACTGTATATCAGTGCTGGATTAACAGCAGGGCTTCCGATTGGTCGCCCAGGTTCCTCCACACATAGGGACCCCTCACACATAGCTACATCACCAGCATGAGGTGGTTTGTGGTTTGTGGCATGATGCAAATTGGGTGCAGAGTGTTTAAGCCATTACGATGCTGGGAGTATTAACACACTGGGTCAGATTTAGTGATGGTTAGTAATGCAGCCGCGATCGTTAGCGACTGCAGAAATATGCAGATGACAATCTCCGCCTTCTCTTTGTCCTCTTCTGTGCGATGGGGTGAACATGTGCTGAGCTGCCCACTATCAGGCGTCTCCAACACTGATGCCACATCAGTCACACCGTTGACATTTGTGGTAGCCAGTGGCTTCACTATGGGGGTGCGGCCTGCCCCTGGGTGCCACCTGCCAAAGGGTGACACCAAAGTGCTGACTCCTCTTCACTGACAGTAGCTGGGTGCTGCACTGTAACATTACATGCAGCACCCAGCTCTTGTCGCAGTGTTGGAGCCGGCACTGCATACTGAATGGCAAGGCCACATTAAGCCTCGCTGGGGGGGTGGGGGGCACTTAAGACATGGGGCCCAGGTGAAGGGGTGGTAGTGTATACTATGCGTACTACCTCCCAACATGACCCATTCCAGAAGGGACAAAATGCTCTGCTCCTGGACTTCCCTCTTAATATATGATTGGCGTCAGATGGCTCCCTCTGGGGGGTGATTCTAAGTCGGATGCAGCGACGTCCGAATTTGTGTCCATCTGCAGCAGCCTAGGGACTCATTAAGCTATCTGTCCATCTAGGTACATATCTTTCAAGTTTAAGTGTTCTAGATGCAACTCCCATGCCTTAACTAGGAGTGTGAGAGCAGTGCCATCGCATAGGGTGTAGGGCCCTGGCGGATGGTGCCATCGCTGCCCCACACCACCTGCATGTGGCTTGTAGGGTGTCTGGAATGGGATCCTGTAGCCAGTAGTAGTAGCAACAAGAGATGATAGGCTGGGTTATTGTGGAAATACACGTTGATTGGATGTCCATCCCTATAGGGAGTCTCCTTGGACACTCCGTTGTAGGTTGTAATCAGTCTGATCCTGTCTTGTCCTGATGCATACATAGATTCCACGTCTGAGCTACTCATTGAAGTTTATCTACCTGTATCTTTTGGAAAGCCTATTACCTGCTGATGTTTCTGGTGAAGCTAACCTGAACTCTGTGAAAGATCTGCCAAATACGTTGCTACAGTGCTAGCGATTTGTGCCTATTGCATAGAACTGTGTGGCATTCCATTTTCTCTTGGGGTCATTTAAATTAAATATTGCATATTTTTGCATGCTAGTATGGCCGTGCATTTACTGTGTCAGGGGAAAGAACCCTTGCCTCTCTGCTGAGGTGTGGCCTGAGCTTGACGTTGCCGCCAAACAAAAAAAACAGCCAGAAGGTTGCTCTTTTAGAGAAGCAAGTCCAACTCCACACCACCCATATTGTCACTTTAAGCAGGGTATCACATATAGATAGTAGAATTTGCCATGAATCAGCTTGCCCAATGAGCCTCTTTGATGTACATCTATCTGAGGACATTTTGGCAAAGGATTTGTATGAGTATTTTTTTCCAGCTATGGCTCAAGCCTTAATGATATAAAATGTTTAATTTGTTGACCATTTTGATCAGTTTAAACCATAGTGGCCAGAAAGAGATTGATAAACCCAATTTGGATTTAATGTTTTCTTTATTCAAAATGCAAAGTGTGTCCAAAATGGTGTGTGTCCTCATTTTGATCACTCCGGGTGTGTCCCCAGTATTCCCAGAGATGCTGGTCATCTGCCTACTCTATGACAATAGCCGAGTGCTGCACGGCATGGTCACAATGCAGCGCCAGGCTCCCAGTCACTGAGAGGGAGCTTGCATGTTGGTGTCACCTAACAGAGGATGACACCCGGGTGCAGTCACCCTTCCCCCCTAGTGACCCCTCTGAATACAGCTATGTACTATTGGCAAACAACTTAAACCAGGTCTTCACCATCACTTTCACTATCATCTAATCAGCGACGCTCATACAATCTTAAATTTGAGTATCTTTTTTCATGTAATATTTATATTTCAGCAGCTCTCTGTCTCACACTCTGTTACAGATACATGTATTTATTAGCAGGGAGAATTATACAGTCTGTCCTGGAAGGGTTAAGTGAGGGGCGAAGACCGAACCTGTATCCATAGCAGATGATGATGGTAGAGTGAGCCAACACAGAACAGGGACAAAATTGGATTAGGGCTATTTAAGAAAGGAGAAATGAGAAAGATAAAGAGAATGTTTCTTCCACGCTTCCTTGCTTTGGTCCTCTCTGTCTGAGCTGTTGAGCTCACCCTCAATGGATATTTGCATCTGTTCAAAGGGGCAGAGGACAGCAGCCTTAATCCCAGCGAGGGGGAGAGTAATGGCACTGACACGCTTCCCCGCCAGCCTCTTTTGTAAACCCCTTCTTTTCTCTCCAGGCCTCGGACAAAACGCTCACTCTAATGAAAACCAGACAGCAACTTAAAAAACTTTTAATTTTCTTTTAAGCAGGGTTTTGTACCAGAGACAAGCATATGTAAACCTCCTTTATTTATTTTTTTCTCTCTACTCTCTCGCGCAGAACGGTCTGCCTGTTGAGTTTGGCGTTCCTCTAAATGGGCTGAAAGTTGAGATGTCCTCAAAGATTCATAAGCTAGAGCTATGGAGTAGTGAAGATACTAAAACGAAAATGAATTAAGATAACTCTGAGCTACAACTGATGAGACTGGTGGGCTTACAAGCATGGTAATGTTAGAAGAGATGGGAATGAAGATATGAAGTGACTTTTCTAAACATAAATGTTATAAAGGCTGTTTGTGTGTGTCCTGATCATTTTGCCTTTATGACTTGGGATGTAGATACTTAGATAGTACCATGTTTTGATAGCCCCTACAAAAAATCTTCTAATGACATTAACGTATCAGCTTACCATACAATGCTCTGAGTTGTATGCATCTGTGGACACTTTACCATACGGAAAATGCACTAGAATCCACCAAAGTGCACAGAAATGGTCGACGCCAAGGAACGCTTTTTTCATGGAAAATGTGGTCCGTCAACCGACAGCTCAAGCTATTTGCAGGAGTGATCTCCGTTGGTTATTTTGAGTCTGGTCTGGTGCATGCGCATTATGCTGAAATCCACCAGAAACATCCACTTTCCCACTGGTGTCTGACTCAGAATCAGTCCCTATCGGTGAAAGTAAGAGAAACAGGCACGGTATAATGGTTAATTACTCCTGCACTGCTTATGGTCAGCTAGTGAACAATCTAAGGGGCTAATTTATCAATGAATGATAAAACTTATTGTGATTGATAAAACTTGTTGCGTATGATAAATGGTGCTAAAGCCAATCAGCTCCTGACCAGTGGCGGTTTTCACCTATGGGCTGCAGGACTGTAGCCGCCCCAAGAAAAATCCACCACCTAGCTCACTGACAGTGAAGCCAGATGCAGTCCGTGAGACTGCACTGGCTTCTCTGTGACTGGCAGTGACTTCCTATTGGAAGTCCTACCTGCCAGTCACAGACACTACAGGCAGCCCCATTGGGAGGTGTTTCCTCCCTCCGGGACTGCCAGACCGGGCTGCAATAGGCAGAGAGCTAGTTTCCTGTAGGAAGCCAGCTCCCTGCCTCGTCAGCCCTAGCCGGCTTCTATGGACTGCAGCTGATGCAGCCCATAGAAGCCGTGGTTTTGCGCATGCACAGTACGTTAACACTACTGTGCATGCAGCTGCACCTCTGAACTGTACATAGCATACGTGTCGGGACCCAGGCGGCCGCAGCGTGGAAAGGGAGGGGGAGACCTGGCAACAGTGGCAGCCCTTCTCCTCCAACAAGGTAGGAGCCGCAGCTGCTCCTGATTGTCATGTGTTATAAAAATGACAGCTGGGAGGTGATTGGCTGCGGCACCATTTACAACATACACAACAAGTTTTATCATTCACAACGAGTTTAATCACTCAATAAATGGGCCCCTAAGAGCGTGTTTCAGGCAAGACGCAATGTAATCATGTCTGTTTATGGATACATTAGTGTGTTCGTCTAGCGAACAGTGTGATATTGTTTCTGTACAGGTGTGTGAAAAATTGGACCCCCTTCCGACTACTATAAAACATGTTCATATATGGGGAGAGATAAAGTGTATTAAGCAGTGAAAAGAGTGGAGTTGCCAAGCAACCAATCAACTTCTAGTTAGCATTTATCAAGTACATTCTATAAAATGCTAGGTAGAAGCTGATTTCTCCACTGGTCCACCTCTCCATACTTTTCAAATCAAACCCAAAGTACCAACCAATCAAATCATCTCATTTTTCAAACACATCCTATAAAATGACAGGAACTGATTGGTTGATACTTTGGGGTCTATGTACTTAGCCTTTATCTCTCCCCAAGCTTTTGATAAATCTCTCCAGATATTATATAACTGGAAACGAGCAGGAACCCTGCATTCTCCCCACAATGTCTTTTGGTTGCCTTGGTTCAGGACTATGGCCTTAGTGCAACCAGGAAAACCGGCCTGACAATACAAGAAGGAAGGAAGCTATTTCTGATCAGCAGATGTGTTGATTGGGAGCACGGTAGCTGCGGCCGCAGGAATGACTGTAAACACAAATAACTTGAGTAAGACGAAAGGCAGGGAGCAAGGAGGGAGGTTGTTTTGTGCTGAAGTGTGTCCCAGGTCCATTATAATGACATAACCCCCCTCCGAGGAAGGCTTCCCTGCTCAATTTTGCTAAAGAGTGACAACCCCATATATCATGGAATGGGAGGTAATACCGGCAGTGACTGTTGTTAGGGCAGTGAGGGGGATGGGTTGCACACAGTAGGCTCAATACAATGGAATCCCTTACATAGGGATGGCAGGGTGAGCATGAAGCCTGACAGCACCCAGGCATTGTGATCTGGAGAGCCACTTTAGCAGTGAGTCCAATCTCAGAAAGCCACATTCACTTGTCCTTTTGTTGCAGTTTAATGTTTAAAGGCCTTGCAGCCCTGCGTTGTTGTGAGCGGCTAACAAGGATGTACCGCCTGCTGCTGTGCAGGTGTCGTCACTCCACCCACCTGTGCAACGCCGCCGCAGACGATTTCCAGGCACGCCAGAGACTTCACTCTCGAGACCACTCCTCAGGGCGGACACCACCTCACCGCGGACGACAGGGGTCTGGAAAGAGAGGAATATGTCGGTTGAGACGTACGCCCGACCTCCGCCTGGAGTACGGGACACGTCAGGGGTAGCCGCGACCTTAACCGGCTGGGCGGAAGGTCATCACTGGCCAATAGGCCTCAGCTACCCAATTCTCACACACTCGCACTCTCGCACGTTGTGTGGTGAGAGGGGGGTCCTCGCGTCCGCGAGCAAGCCCTCCGGACCGGTATACAGGGGGGATGACCGACAGACAGACACAGGGTGATACTCACTTCCAACTTGCGGGTCACCTTGATTGTCGCACCTCTCCACTCCTGTTGGGACAAGAAGAACAACCTCCCTACCTGCAGGCTACTCTACGGCTAACAACGATACAGCCAACTACGCCTGCCTAACAAACTAACTCAAACAACTGGAGGCTACTGGTTCTGCCCCAATCAACGGAGACTGTACTAATTAACACGTGCACTACCCGGCAAGTCAGTGGAACACTTCCCCGGCCCAACAGTATACCCCGATTTACTAGTCCTACCTTCCGGATGTTGGACACCAGCCGGTGCCTTCGGTTCACAAGGGAGGGCGGGGGTCTGGAACAGACTGGCCCACTTCCGATGACCGGGGGATGGCGACGTGTGGGACGGGAACGTTACTCCACACTTCCAATCCCCTGGGTCATACACTGCGTGGGGCCGGTCGGCTTCAAACAGCAACCTCTGACCCCTCGAGAGCTGCTGCACAGCCCACTTCCAGCCGGAAGGGCGCAGGCAGGAGCCTGAAGGAGGGGCACAGGCCTGGGGCCTGGAGTGAGGGCACAGGCCTGGGGTGAGGGCACAGGCCTGGGGCCTGGAGTGAGGGCACAGGCCTGGGGCCTGGAGTGAGGGCACAGGCCTGGAGTGAGGGCACAGGCCTGGGGCCTGGAGTGAGGGCACAGGCCTGGGGCCTGGAGTGAGGGCACAGGCCTGGGGCCTGGAGTGAGGGCACAGGCCTGGGGCCTGGAGTGAGGGCACAGGCCTGGGGTGAGGGCACAGGCCTGGGGCCTGGAGTGAGGGCACAGGCCTGGGGCCTGGAGAGAGGGCACAGGCCTGGGGCCTGGAGGGAGGGCACAGGCCTGGGGCCTGGAGTGAGGGCACAGGCCTGGGGCCTGGAGAGAGCACAGGCCGGAGCCTGGAGAGAGGGCACAGGCTTGAGGCCTGGAGGGAGGGCACAGGCCTGGGGCCTGGAGTGGGCACAGGCCGGAGGCCTGCCTAACGTGCACACAGGCCGACAGGGCCTGACTCTGCCCGCAGGCCTAGTGCCTGTCCCTGGTGCTTTAGGGAGGATTATATATAGGTAGAGGTGGCCCAGGGCCGCCTACCTGTCGCGGAGGGAGAGGCTGCAGCGGGGAGCTTCGTTAGCTCTTTTGCTCTCCACACGCTGCAGCACTCTCCGCCGGACATCCGCCGCTGGTCGCCGTCTTCCGTCTTCCTGGGTGCCTCCGCCGACGTCTTCCTCCGCACCGCCGACGTCTTCTTCCGCACCGCCGATGTCTTCTTCTCCGCCGACGTCTTCTTCCGCAGGAGCTCTTCCTCCTCTTCTGTCCTCGTCCGCCGTCCGACTGCCTGGTCCCGCTCCGCAGCGCCTCTTATATGGCGCCGGGAGCGGGCGGAGCTATGACGCGGCGAGCCCCGATTGGCTCGCCGCGGCGAGCTCTGATTGGCGGCCGAGGCGCGAGCCCTGATTGGCTCGCGCTTGGCGCGCCGTTTGAAATACGCCGCTGGGATTGGAGGGGCTTGAATCCTTTCGGATGCAAGCCCCTCCAGACTGGAAACCGCCCGCCGCTCCTCCGCCCGCCGCTCTGCCGCCCGTCGCTCCGTGGAGGGGAAAGTGGTAATCCCCTTCACATTTCCCCCCCCTTTGTCCTTTGTGGTCTCCACAAAGCAAGAATCCGACCACACAAAGTTCGGATCCGCGTAGCGAGGGCCCGGAACGCCCCTATTTGAGCGCAGAGAGCGCCTTGGCAGGGGAGAGGCCACTACTTCGGCTGGGGGTTGAGGTTCCGATGCCTCCTCCGGATGATTCTCCTCCACCGGCAACCACCATTCCTCGTCTGACAGAGGGGTCAGAGCGTCCTCGATAGGGGCCCCTAACCCGTCCTCCGCTGCCGGGGACTCAGCCCCGCTCGCCGGATCCGGGAACGGACAAGGTCGCAGTTTACTACGATGTAACGTGCGCAGGCGTCTCGTCCCATCGGTAGACTCCACTTGATACACTGGTCCCCCCGGGTCCAAGCGACGGCGAACAAGGTATGGGGTTACTTCCCACCGTTCGGACAATTTCCCCCCTGGGCGAACCTTTCGCACCAACACTCGCTGGCCCACGGCCAACGATCCAGGCTCGTGGGACCTCACAGGTGGATGCTGGTGGTCGGCGATCAGCCTCCCAGCCAACTCGTGCGCCGCCTTCAGACGTAGGCGATGGTCCTCGACCCATTCGGCAGGGGCGAGGGGCGTTACCTCCTCAGTCCCGGACAGTTGTAAGTCGTGTGCCTCCCGTCCGGGTCGGCCGAACAACAAGAAAAAAGGTGAAAATCCCGTGGTGTGGTGAACTCTGTTGTTGTAAGTCCAGACCAGCTCCTGAACACGTTCGGGCCATCGCTGCTTCTCGGCACGCTCCAACACGCGGAGCATCTGCAGCAGAGTCCGGTTGAATCTCTCGCAGGCGCCATTCCCCTGCGGATGGTAAGGTGTCGTGCGGGACTTTTGAACGCCATAAAGCTGGCAGAGGCGCTCCATCAGCTGCCCCTGGAAACAGGCACCCTGGTCCGAATGGATCCGCTCAGGACAACCGTACTGCCGAATGAAATGTTCGACGATCGCTCGTGTTGCCGACTCTGCGGTCTGGTTTCGGGTGGGAACCACTACCGGTCAGTCATTACCAAGGCATACTGGTGCCCACTTACAGATTCCCCGACCAACACGTAGTCGATCATCAGCATCTCCAGTGGCCGACTGGTCCGGATCGTCTGGATGGGCACGTGTTGTTCCGGTGGTTTAACTACCGCACACCGCCTGCACTCACGACACACCTGGTCCACGACCGCTTGCAGCCGGGGGGCGAAATATTGGCGTCTCAACCAATGGTATGTCTTATAGGGTCCCAAATGGGCCCCTTGCTCGTGCGCCTCTTCCACCAGCGACCGCACCCGGGCTTCTGGCACGACCATCTGCTCCACAGTACGCATTTCCTGTTCCAAGTAGCAGCGTCTCCGCAAGGTACCAGCGCAGACCCGCAAATGGTCCCAACGACGTACCACCTTCCTACAGAACCCGGTCAGTCCATCCTGCTCTTGGCGGGATGGCACATGACCCCTCTGTACCCACTGTCGAACGAGGTCCAAATCCTCATCAGCCTGCTGTTCCTGTGCCCAGTCCATCTCCGTGTACCTAAGCAAGGCAGTCTGGGCGTTTTGTCGGTACAACTCTCCGGCCGTGGCCTGACGCACACGAGTGAGATCCGGCATTTCTTCGCCGCAGTCCTCTTCTTCCCCACCAGGTTCGGGGGTTTCCACCGGAAAACGAGACAGGGCATCTGCGTTGGCATTACTCTTCCCCGGTCGATAGCGGATTTTGTAGGAGAACTTGGCCAACCTGGCCACCCATCGTTGCTCCAAGGCACCCAACTTGGCGGTCTCCAGGTACGCCAAGGGGTTGTTATCCGTGAAAATATCCACGTGGGTGGCGGTCAAGTACTCCGCAAACTTCTCGGTCACGGCCCACACCACTGCCAGTAGCTCCAACTTGAAGGAACTGTAGTTGTCTGGGTTCCTTTCGGTCTCTCGCAGGCTACGACTGCCGTAAGCAATCACCCGCTCCTGCCCATCCTGGACCTGAGCCAAGACCGCGCCCAACCCCTGTAGACTCCCATCCGTGTATAGGACGAAGGGCTTCTCGAAGTCTGCGTACCCCAACACTGGAGCTTCCGTGAGACTTCCTTTCAGTTGGTCAAAGGCCAGGTTCTGCGCTTCTCCCCAAGTCTCCAGGGCAGCTTTCTTAGTGGTCGCAATCCCCCTAAGCAAGGCATGTAGGGGTTCCGCGATCCGGGCGAAATCCTTGATGAAGCGCCGGTAGTACCCCACCAAGCCCAGAAATGCCCGCAATTCCGTGACGGTGGTGGGCACCTTCCATTCCTGGACGGCCGCCACTTTGCTGGGGGTTGGGTACACCCCATCACGTGACACTACATGCCCGAGGTACTCCAAGCTGGATTTCAACAGGTGGCACTTCCGGGGCTTGAGCTTCAGGCCGTATGCTTCCAACCGCTGAAGAACCAGGTCGAGTCGAGCAAAGTGTTCCTCCAAGGTCGGGGCGAACACAATGATGTCGTCCAAGTAAATCAGCAAGGCTTCAAAGTTCAAGTCTCCCAAGCACCGTTCCATCATCCGCTGGAATGTGGCGGGTGCATTGTTTAACCCAAACGGCATGCGGCAGAATTCGAACAACCCCATGGGAGTAACGAATGCGGTCTTCTCCCTATCCTGGGGGGCCACCGGCACTTGCCAGTATCCACTGGCCAGGTCCAGGGTCGAAAAAAACTTCGCATTGCCCAGTGCAGCTAGGGACTCCTCGATCCTAGGGAGAGGGTAAGCGTCCCGGACGGTGCAACTGTTCAGCTTCCGGTAGTCCACACAGAACCGGATAGTCCCGTCCTTCTTCCGGACTAAGACTATGGGTGCAGCCCAGGGACTTTTGCTCTCCTGGATCACGTGGTTGTCCAGCATCTGACGCAACATGCTCTTTACTTCCTGGTACAACCGGGGCGGTATCGGCCGATACCGCTCCCGAACCGGGGGGGCGTCTCCGGTGCGGATCTCATGCTGCAGGTCCTCCGTATACCCAAAATCTTCCTCATGCCGGGAGAACACCTTCTGACGGTTCCAGAGCATCTGGTCCAGCTTGGCTACGTCCCCGGCCGCGCACTCTTCCAGCGACACGTCCATCTGTGTACGGATCATGGTACCGTTCCACTCGGGGCAGGGCCCCTCCTGCTCCTCCACTTGAACGGATAACGCCCATGCCTCGGAAGCCTCTGGCCGTAGGGACAGTTTACGCATACCCTGAACGCTATTCTCGTGAATCGCCACCACCTGAGCGATAACTGTCCCAGCCGGGACTCGGCAAAGCTGGTCGGTAAGATTGCAAAAGCGGACGGAGACCTTTCCACCGGTCACCACCGACACGGTCCGTGCCACCATCACTCCAGACCCTACCCTCAGCACATCAGTGGGCTCGACCATCACCTCCATGCCATTTAGGCGCTGATGGGTCCGCACTTCCAGAGGGATCAGGACTTCCTGGCGAGGTGGCAACTCCAGGCGCTGGTGGTGACCGACCTTCAAAAGGCCCAGGTGCTCTTCGATTGTCCCTAGGGCCCTGGTTCCCCGTCGTCCCACTTGTTGGAGTGCCTGCTGGACGGGGCGCTGGACTCCCAGGTTCCTCCAATATTGTGGCCCATTTTCCTGGAACAAGAGCTGGTCGAGATGTCGGAGTACATTCATCCCGAGGATCACTGGGCCATGGCTCAGTCCCGGGCTGCTGACTACCAGCAGCCCCTTCCTACCCAGCTCTCGGCCACAAACTACCATCTCCATCCACACCACCCCCACCACGGGAATGGGTAGGTTATTAGCCGCCGTGAGGGTAATGAAGCTCTCGGACACCTCACTTTTAAGATGGGCATAATGTTCAAGAAAACAGGCCTCAGAAATGGTGGATACCTGAGAGCCGGTATCCAACAAGCAGGACTGATCTTTCCCGCCGAGGCGGCTGACTACCACGGGACACTCTCCTACCAATTCAGCCTGTTCGTTAATGGCTGATCTCTCCCCATCGCTCCCCCCCACGGGTGGTCCCGTTACCGCGAGGGAGGTCAGTTTAACTGTGCCTCCGGGATTGCTTCGGTACAGGTCCGCGCAATATGCCCATACCGATGGCATCGGTAACAACGAGGGCCCCGGCCCTCTCCCGGACGGCCGTCCGGTTCCGCGCCTCGCCCACGGGGCCGCCTGGTGTCCCGCTCATGGGACTCCGTGCCCCGCTGGTCACGCCGGTACACTTCCTCCCTCAGCTGGGAGACCTCTTCCCTCATTTCTTTAGTCACCCGAAGGAAGGCCTCTTTCAGGTCTTGCACGCAGGTCTCTAAGGGATTGGTCTCCCGGCTAGCCACTGACAATGCTAAATTCCTATGTCGTATAAACAACCCTTATGAAGCTAAGAACACTGTACGCTGTTTACTTAAGAAATACCGTAATGGTGCGCTATTTGCGTAACGATCGCTCAGCCGTAGGCGAGACGCTCAAGCGTCACGTTCGCTCACGGCCCAGCGATCACAGGACACGTTAATGGTTATGTCTAGGGGAAAGATTCGCTATGGCGTAGCATACACTCGAGACCACGAGGAGGTCACCAGCGATGCAGACGCTCACAACACTATACCTTGATATTAAACCTTATACCGACGAAACACACAGAATACCTTTAATGTGAGTACAGGGTGTAAATGCAACTTTGTGTAGCCTGACTACCTACAACGCTGTTTGAGCGTCACCGACGCTCAAGTGAACACTTAACACTATAGTAAATACACAGATACTGTTTTAGGGTTCCGAAGCCTATTATCTGTATTATATCTAGTATACTTGTAAAAGAGTAACACAGTACAAATGATACACTACAATATAACAAAGACTTCCTAACCAAACACCTAACTAAGGGATAAACTACAATACTATCCTGGCCTAACACAATACAATACAATACTATAAAGTTTAGTCTAGGGGAGTTACGAGAGAAAAGAGAAAATAGAGAGAGAGAGATAGACACAGAGGGAGAGAGAGGAATTGGCTCACAGAAAGACAATGATTACGGAGAGAACTTACGCACAAAGGGTATGATCGCCTGCGCCTCGATATCCAGCTCCCGATTATCAGCAGATAACCGTTGATGAGAGAGTGAGAGCTGGATGTGGTCGGCCTGCCTATTTATGCCCCACACACAATGCAATCTCCTGGTCCTACAATCCTTCAGTTTATTGGACACAGGAATTCGGCCCTGTACTGTAACCAAAGGTCATAGGTTGATTCATACAGGTGGGCTGTGCTGAGTTTAAACGGCTCAGGTGGGTGGGAAACTGGGGTTTCCCGCCGCATACCTGAGTATGGGTAAATAATAGAAATGGACATAAACTTCTTATGTTCATAACTATTCGCACGAGCGATTAATACGCTCCAAACCAACACCGGAATATTGCTAATTAAATACTCTTCCGATGGGTACCAAATACTGCTGTATGACTCCTGTTAGACCCTTCGTACAATACAAAGAGGGATTCCTCCGCTCAGGGACATTCTATCTAAACCAAACTTACAGAAACTATTGAGGGGAACATGATCTATAAACGACATTAATTGTGAACTTTTGTAACGAATGAGTCGCACGCTACGATCACATAAACTCTACCGTAAATGCGCATACTGCGCGTGCGAGTGCACGCTATTGCGGGTATGCGCTTCCACGGGAGAGCGTACGCATGCGCAGCACGGACCAGTGTGCGGTGCAAATATGGCAGTGTGCATTGAGACATTTTTCTGACTTCGACAGTCCACCCTTTGGCAGTCAATAATAACTGCCACAAAATATTTAAGGAGAAAAATGTAAGTCAGGGGTTAATTGATTTCCATGGTGGGGAAAGGAGGAAGAATGGAGTAGGTGTGAAGAGAGTATGACCTAGTGAGAAAGCAGGAGCATGTGTGTATGAGTCCATGTTTGGGGGGGTCATGTATCATCGTGCCGTACGTGTGGTAAATCAAGCTTCGAGGTATTGCGAAGTATACATTTGAATTCCTTCTTATCCTGTGGTACAGGTCTGTGGATGGGCTGTCAAACTCTACCGAGCTCATTTCGGCTGTGGTTGTAACACAATGGGGATGCACATTTTAGTTGATGATACATGAATTGGGGGGGTATGTGGTTGCTGCTATCTGTGCCTGTATTCCCTATCGACTATGTGTGTTATTACCTGAGGGTTGCAGAGATGAAGATAAAGAACACTTACGAAAAATGCAATGATATTCTATGTCAGGTTAATGTACGTTCGTCGATTGAGGTCTTGATTGGTGTCGTTTGATTGCAGTCTTCTTCTTTGTGCTTTTGCTCATAAATCGTGAGTAAAGCAAACAACGTCCATGGATTTACAAAAAATGTTGGGCTAGCGTGATTTTAAAGTTCCTAGGGAAACTGGGGTACCCATGGCATTGTCCATAAAATCTTGTATATCAGGTCGTCTGCTCTTCTTCTTTCCATCTTTCCGTTGTCGGCCCCTTGGCTCATCAGGTCCTTCGTCTACGTGGGTCTTTGTACCTCGGAGGAAAACATAGAAATGGGTGAAAGACGGACCGTATACTCATTACATCATTACGTCATGGTTTCTAGCATTGGGTCATAAATCAAATCCAGGTTAATTACAGTTTCCTCACTCCTCAAGCTCATCACTTTCGTACTTTGTTTACACCTCATCAAAGCCTGCCCGCATCTAAATATCAATCCAATAGATATAACGACACCTAAGATACACAGGAGAAACTTTCCAACATCCATTATGACTCCTTGAGCCCACTCTCCCAAACCGGAGAACCAATTTCGCGGGTTCAACCATGACACCCAACCAGTCAGCTCATTACCTACAGCAGCAAGGGTGAGATTGTGTTTCCGACGAAATTCCCACTTTAATTGCAGAATATCATCCATCTTTTGGTCTATGACCTCTACCGGATCCTCGGTACTATTTGTGATGTACGTGCAACACTTTATGCCGTACTGTGTTGCCAATGTAACACAATATCCGCCTGTTACTGCTGTAAGGTAATTAAGAACCATCCTATGCTGAACTAGTTCTGTTTTGTAAGCTTGAAGTTCTCTTCCAGTGTATCTAAACGTGTCATCATACATTTCAGTGATATTATCTAACAAATTGGCGAGTGCGGAAATGTATTTATAATTCATCACTCCTCGAGCGGTACGAGTGAAATCTAACGCTACCAGAACCTGAATCCCGGTGGATTCATGGATAAGATCAGAGGCCGGATGCTCTAACCTTTCTGACAGTTGTCTTTTAACTCGGTGTTCGTAGTGAGTGTGAGTATAAGGAGCTTGGGCACCACGGTGTATGTCCTTCATTTTGTCATGTGTTACAGTCATCACTTCAGGCAATACTTTTCCAATATAACACAATCCTTCAGAGTTTGGGGCAAGCCACTTGTACGCCTTTCTCCCGCATATGAAATATGCATCATCGGGGAGAACATAAGGGACGGAGAAGGACATGACCATGTTACAAACCTTCCAGGTGAAATCTCCTGACCCTAATTCTTCCATCTGCCTAATGCACGTATCGGTCTGTACGATATGTGCACAGTATCCTGGTGATACCTCTCCAACTCTAGTAATCCTATTTCCTAAGGTATACCTATACCGGAAAGATTTTCCTCTACTGGCTATGTGGCGTACAAGCTCTGTATCTGTAGGCATTCTATCTGCTCTGTGTGAAAAGGTCATGGTAAGGTTGCTCCATGACACTTCCCAATTTCCCGGTTTTCTGGGATTGGAGATGTTAAAACATAAGAGGGACCTATCCACATGGTATTGGTGGAGCTTCAAACTAGGAGGGCTGGAGATGTTAAACCTCCGGTCCACCGGTCTCCCACCACTTAGCTCAAGTACTTCCCCTAACGTTAAAGGAAATGGTACTAGCCCTGATTTGCTGTGACCCTGAGGTACTTGAGAGCATACCCAACAATCTGTTTGGTTCAACACGTTACCCACTAGAGAGTGATAGTCACTCAATGGATGCCGGTCCATATGGATATTAAAACTAGATTGGCATTGCTTTATGCATCCATCTTCAACCAGATTACCACAGAGCCTACAGATACAATTTTCCTCAGCTAACAATCCATCACAATTTCTTCTATCGGATCGTTTTCTGATACTCGCCTTTGCTTGTTGGATTGGTTGATCTTGGAAAACTACGCCTCCATCATCATAATCGGAACCCATTCCAGAACCTCTCTCGACCTCTATGGTACTCTCGCCGGAACAGACTGCTCTGGTCAACATCATGGTTAACATCAAAATCCGGATCACAGTCTCTTTGGGCAAGTCCATCTTTGAGGAGGAAATGGAGAAGAATGAGAAAGGGGAAAAAGAAATATCAAGGGAGAAGGGATGGGAAGTGGAGAAAAACAATAAAAGGGAGAAGGGAGTCGACAACTGCTTTCGATCTTCAAGGCTCAGGTGCCGCCTCAGTCCTCCTGGAACAGACACTCCAGTGATACAACCTCTACCGTCTGTTCCTTATCACGGGACTTCTCTGGGTCAGCAACCTTCTTGCAGTGGGATGAATGGACCCAAGTCTCTCTCTCAGCAACCTTCAATGCTGTGGTGCTAGTCAATAAGACCTGGTATGGTCCTTCCCATCTATCAATAAGACAACCTGAGCGTAGAAAATTTCGTATCATTACATAATCCCCAGGTTCAATGTCATGACAATTACTATCTGGTAAATCAGGAATCACCAACTTCAGATTATCATTTTGACTCCTCAACTGCTTACTCATGTTAATCAAGTACTTTACAGTTACTTCATTGTTACATTTCAAATCATCCTGAGGGTTAATCATGACATGCGGTTGTCGACCAAACAGAATTTCAAAAGGAGACAGATTAAGAGGGGACCTGGGAGTGGTTCTGATGCTATATAAAACAATGGGTAAAGCTTCTGGCCACGTCAATCCTGTCTCTGCCATTACTTTACTCAATTTATTTTTAATAGTGCTGTTCACTCTTTCGACCTTCGCACTCGCCTGTGGACGGTACGGAGTGTGCAGCTTGCTATCAATTCCCATCAACTTACACATTCCTTGAAAGACATCACCTGTAAAATGGGTACCCCTATCACTTTCAATGATTCTAGGGATACCATATCTACATACAAATTCCTGCACAATTTTCTTAGCTGTAAACATGGCGGTATTTGTAGCTGCTGGAAAAGCTTCGACCCAATTCGAGAAAACATCTATACAGACAAGTACATACTTTAAGTTTCTACATGGGGGCAATTGGATGAAGTCAATTTGTATTACTTGGAAAGGGCCGCCGGCAGGTGGGATATGGGAGGGTTCTGTAGGTATTGCCTTTCCAATATTCTTTCTCAGACAGGTAAGGCATGACATTGCTCTTTTACCAGCATGAGAGGAGAATCCTGGGGCGCACCAGTATGCTCTTACCAATTTGCACATCCCCTCCTTGCCTAGATGAGTCAGCCCGTGAGCTGCTTCAGCCAGACATGGAAGGTATGCCCTGGGGGCCACTGGTTTACCATGTCCATCCGTCCAGAGCCCTGAGGGCTCCTGGCCATATCCCTTTGCCTTCCAGACTGCTCTCTCTTGAGTGGAACACAAATTCTGCATCTCACACAACTTCTGTGTGTTGATGGTATTAAATACCATCAACTGTGTGGTGTCTGTCCGTATGGGGGTAGCAGCTGCAAGCTTTGCAGCTTCGTCTGCTCGGCTGTTACCAAGGGATACTGGGTCTTGGCTATACGTATGTGCTTTACATTTGATAACAGCCACTCTGTCGGGTTCTTGTATCGCTGTTAGAAGCCTTTTTATATACGCTGCATGCGCTATCGGTGTGCCAGCTGCCGTCATGAAATTTCTGAGCCGCCATAGGGCTCCGAAATCATGGACTACCCCGAACGCGTATCTGGAATCGGTGTAGATATTGGCAGACTTTCCCTTAGCCAATTCACATGCTCTGGTTAGGGCGACCAGTTCAGCAACCTGGGCTGAGTGAGGTGGGCCTAGCGGTTCCGCTTCTATGGTGTCTTGGTCATCTACGACTGCGTATCCAGTACACAAGTCTCCCGAGTCTGACTGTCTGTGACAACTACCGTCCGTGTAGAACGTGAGTTCTGCATCTTCTAGTGGATTGTCACTGATGTCAGGCCTTGCGGTAAAATTTTGGGTCAAATATTCCATACAGTCATGTGTATCTTCCTTTGCATTAAATCCTCCTTCCCCATCGCTCTCACCTCCCACCCTTTGTGCCTGTCCAGGCACACCTGGGAGAAATGTTGCAGGGTTTAATGCACTGCATCTCCTTATGGTGATGTTTACGGGGGCCATTAGTGCTAATTCCCATCTCGTAAACCTTGCTGATGAGACGTGTCTGGTTTGGGCAGAATTCAATAAGGCAGATACTGCATGTGGTGTATGGATTGTGAGGTTGTGGCCTAGCACGACATCTTCGCTTTTCGTCACTAGCAATGCTATCGCCGCAACGCTACGCAAGCATGTGGGGAGGGACCGCGCTACCGTATCTAGCTGAGCGCTGTAGTATGCAACTGGCCTGCTGGCGTCACCGTGTTTTTGTGTTAGTACACCTGCTGCGCACCCAGCACTTTCTGTTCCGTATAGTTCAAAGGGTTTCCCATAGTCTGGCATACCTAGTGCAGGTGCCTGTGTTAGACACTGTTTGAGTCTCTCAAATGCCGTTTCAGATTCGTCTGTATGCGAAATCCGATCAGGTTTGTTTGAGGAGACCATTTCCTGCAGAGGTAGTGCCAATATGGAAAACCCTGGGATCCAATTACGGCAATACCCACACATTCCTAAAAACGTTCTGATCTGTTGCTGGGTTTGTGGTAGTGTCATGTCTCTAATGGCTTGGATTCTATCAGCGGTCAGGTGTCTCAGTCCTTGTGTTAGACAGTGTCCCAAATATTTTACCTTAGCTTGGCATAATTGCAACTTGTCTTTGGAGACCTTGTGACCTGTGTCTGAAAGGTGAAACAGGAGCTGTTTCGTATCTTTCAGGGATGCCTCCAATGAATCAGAACACAGTAGTAGATCATCCACATACTGTATCAACACTGATCCACTTTCCGGTTGGAAAGACTGTAAACAATCATGCAAAGCCTGAGAAAATATACTTGGACTATCTATGAAACCTTGGGGTAATCGAGTCCACGTGTATTGGACTCCTCTGTATGTGAATGCAAACAAATATTGACTGTCAGGGTGCAGAGGTACCGAAAAGAAAGCGGAGCAGAGGTCAATAACAGTGAAAAATTTGGCAGTGGGAGGAATTTGCATTAGGATGACAGCTGGATTAGGCACTACGGGGAACTGACTCTCGACTATTTTGTTAATCCCCCTTAGATCCTGCACTAGCCTGTAACCCCTCCCCCCACTCTTTTTAACAGGGAAGATGGGACTATTTGCTGTGCTGGACGTTCTTACTAGAATGCCCTGTTGTAGCAAGCGCTCTATTACGGGAAAAACTCCTAACTCCACCTCTGGCTTCAGAGGATACTGTGGGATTTTTGGAGCTATCCTACCATCTTTTACTTGCACTACTACTGGAGCTACGTTTGCCATTAATCCAGTGTCTTGTCCATCTTTTGTCCAAAGTGAATCTGGTATCTGAGATGTCATCTCTTCTACCTGGGATGGATTCCTATTTGTCATAATGGAATGTGACATTAATTTTGATGGGGAATCTAACATATCTCGTACTTCTTGAGCGTGATTCTCAGGTATGTCCAAGAATACACCTTCAGGAGTACAATAGATGACGCAACCCATTTTGCATAGTAAGTCTCTTCCCAGGAGATTGGTAGGTGCCGATGCAGCCAGCAAAAAGGAATGCTTGGTATGCAAAGGTCCTATTGTAATCTCTGCTGGTTTGCTAACAGGGTAATGCTGGACTACTCCTGTTACTCCCATGGCTGGAACTGTCCTACCAGTGGTTCTCATGCCCACTGTCGAATTTATCACTGACTTGGCCGCCCCTGTGTCTACAAGAAAATTTAAAGTTTTACCAGCCACATTGATTGCAATCTCTGGTTCGCTTCCAAGACTGGCAATCAATTTAACTGGTTGCAGATTACAGGTATGGCCACACCCCTATTGGGTATGGTGACCTCCCTGAATCCCAGTGGCAGCAACTACTTGTGGGGGAGTTAGCTGGGAACTACCAGAGGCGTGCCAATCTCTGTTCGGGGGGTATCTTTTTGTTTCCCCTGTATGTGGCTCAAAACTCCGCCTCTGTGGACCCTGCTCCCAATGTCGTGTGTGGTGTTGTTGTCTGGGGGGTTGAAAAGATCTTTGTACATTCTTTGATCTACATTCTCGTGCAAAATGTCCTGGTCTGTTACAAGAAAAACATGTTATTCCACTTGCCTTACCCACAGGATTCGGTGGTACATACGCAGGCTGCCTTGTGGTCAGCGCCTGTATACTTACGGACATCAACTTATCACTTTGCGACTCCCTGTGCCTAGTGATGTTTTTGTCGTGATCAACAGCAGCCTCTCTCAAAGTGGACACTGACAGACCTCGCCAGCATGGCTGCGTGGTCTGTACCCTAGCCTTTAATGTTTCTTTCAAACCATCCATCAGTACAGATACTGCTACTTCTCGATGGTTTGGGTTGGTCTTTATGTCTTCTATACCAGTGTATTTTGCCATTTCTGATAATGCCCGGTGGAAATATTCTGCTGCCGTTTCAGACTCCTTTTGTTTAATGGAGAATAGTTTATTCCATTTAGCAACGGCTGGGAAATATTCTTTTAGCTGCAAATTTATCCTTTTTACATTATCCTGGTCGTACACATCTGTAAGTGGTACCTCTTTGTCTAGTCCACAATCAGCCAAGAATTTAACTGGGTCGACACTGGGGGGTAAGCAAGCTCTTAGCACTACCTGCCAATCCTTATTATTGGGCTCTAAAGTGTTTCCTAGATCCCTGATATATTTTTGGCTTGCCACTAAATCCTTTCTGGGGTCTGGGAATTCAGACACTATGGTCCTTAATTCCATTCTAGTGAACGGGCAATACATGGCGATGTTCCTGATGGGTGTGACTCCTGATGCATCTGTTTTCCCATTGGGAACTACTATCACCTTAACTGGATTAACTCTTATAACTTCACTCTGTGTAGATTCTACAGCTTGGGGTGTAAGTGTTTCAGTGTAATGCATGGTGCCGTACTTACCTGATGACACGACCTCACCTATCCCTCCGCTAGGGGCCTTCACTAATCTCGTGGCTGTTGATGTGCCTACTGTAGTCTCTGAAATGGTGGCTGCAAGAGAGAGAGCTGAAATTGTTGATGGATCGTCTTCTTGATCACACTCCTGGGGAAGGTTCAAAACAGGGTACAACTTGCACGGGTTAATACTTGCATGGGTTATTTGGTTAACATCATTAACATTAACATGGTTACTAAGAGTTTTAGTTTTACAACCCAGTGCGTCTTTCTCCGTAATCAACTTCTCTCCTGATATATATGGTGGAGGAGGAGCTGTGGCTATCAGTTTCCTTACTGCCCCAGATCCTGCCGCCAGAGCCAAACCTCTCTGTATCTCACCTTCCTGGTGCCACAACTGTAAATAATCATAATGCTGAATTCGTCTCTTTGTTGGTTTTACGAGACATATCCTCCTCCTTAAATTTTGTAACACTTCCGGGCTGAAACTACCTATTCTTGGGAATTTGTCCCTGTCTTGTACAGTCATTCGTTCCCATTCATCACATAAAACCTCTGTGTGACTACCGTATTTTTCACACATAATGTATCTTGCCGACCCAACTGGTCGGTTCACAGAATCAACCTGAACCAGGGTTGATCGCCCCCTACCTGAGCAACTGGCCCCCATCGTCTGTAGGTGTTGCTTAGTCCTCCTTGGATTTTCTGTATCAAGGTTTTCAGCAAGCCTTTACAGACAACCAAATTACTCCGCAGTAGGCCGGCGGTGGCGGTTTACCGAGTACCCCACTCACTCGCCCACCTCGACCAATACGACCTGATCACACCGATATGGTGCTGGCGTACTCGATACAGGGCCCCTATGGAACCTTCAGTTTACTGGAACATATGAGGGATACCCGCAGGACACTTACTCTTTCCAGTAAACGTTGGGGTTGTTAGATAGTTCCTGAGTGACCAGCGAACTTCCCTTCCAAAAATAAAAAATTACACAAATCACGTCAGAATGTACAAATAGCGTTTATGACCTTCGTACACAAATAGTACCGGTCAGGTTTACTAATGCACACAATTACGTGCGGTACAATCGTTCAGCACATAAGCAACTAATCTTATGTGCGGAGCGACCAGTGGAATCGAAAATTTCGGCTGCGAATTCCTTCAGCCAGAGCTTAATGGCCTATATGGGTTCTGCACCAACACCCCAGGCGTTGTGCCACTGGACTTTTATAGCGGACCTTTTTACCTTATGACCTCCTGGTCTTGTTACCTTATGACCTCCTGGTCTTGTTACACCTTATGGTCCGCTATACTCTAATGCTCAAATATTTATTTAACCAGAGATGCCTCCCTAGCCACCGTATATGTCACTTACACGTATGTTCCTTGACGAGTACTCGGCTTTCCTTTTGGTTCCCCCTTTAAAATTGTATAAACACACTCACTCAACACATGTACACTTTTGTTTCTACCTCTATTTCTGCGCAGAAATTGTCTTCAGGCCAAGAGTGTTACCAATTAGGAGCAGGATCTGTTAAACTAAATTTCAGATTTTCCAAAAATAGATTTGCGTTATTTACCGCGTCGCGTTATCTACCGCTGTGCGTTACTTATCGCCTTTGCGCCACTTATCGCTTTTGCGCTACTTATCGCTTTTGCGCTAATTCAACTTTATCACAACTTGAGCTACGTGGGCGTAACCAGACGCTACGTTGCGTAATGTACGCTGCGTGCGTCTGCCTTTCGGATTGCGTACGCTAGTCTTTGTTAGCGACACGTGTACGCAATGCAGAGGATCCACCGTAACACAATATTTATCAATGTAGATGATCCCTGATCATCCACCGCAATCCACACTGCACACTGGCTGCCTCGTCTCTAAGACAAAACCGTGTTCTATACTTTAATTATTACTTTTACTATTAAATAACAGCAAATCTCTTTTTGCACTTTCTATCAACTATAAAATTGGCAAACAGGAATAGTGATATACGAAAAATGAAATATACAAGTGGAAAGAAATGCAGGTATATGCGTGCGTACGCAAGACAAAAGAAAAATAAACAGTTTTAAAAGACACAAGCGTTTTGTTCTTACTTCCGGTTACCGGGTTCCTTCAGCACTCTTTACCTAAGCGAAGCAGACGCTTATCCCGTCAGCAACTGTGAGACAACCTCCCACCCTTTTGCTGGGGGATAAAGTCTGCTGATCTACCTAGTGCAGATGTGAAAAGGACCGGGCGAGCCCGCAATTGACAATGCTAAATTCCTATGTCGTATAAACAACCCTTATGAAGCTAAGAACACTGTACGCTGTTTACTTAAGAAATACCGTAATGGTGCGCTATTTGCGTAACGATCGCTCAGCCGTAGGCGAGACGCTCAAGCGTCACGTTCGCTCACGGCCCAGCGATCACAGGACACGTTAATGGTTATGTCTAGGGGAAAGATTCGCTATGGCGTAGCATACACTCGAGACCACGAGGAGGTCACCAGCGATGCAGACGCTCACAACACTATACCTTGATATTAAACCTTATACCGACGAAACACACAGAATACCTTTAATGTGAGTACAGGGTGTAAATGCAACTTTGTGTAGCCTGACTACCTACAACGCTGTTTGAGCGTCACCGACGCTCAAGTGAACACTTAACACTATAGTAAATACACAGATACTGTTTTAGGGTTCCGAAGCCTATTATCTGTATTATATCTAGTATACTTGTAAAAGAGTAACACAGTACAAATGATACACTACAATATAACAAAGACTTCCTAACCAAACACCTAACTAAGGGATAAACTACAATACTATCCTGGCCTAACACAATACAATACAATACTATAAAGTTTAGTCTAGGGGAGTTACGAGAGAAAAGAGAAAATAGAGAGAGAGAGATAGACACAGAGGGAGAGAGAGGAATTGGCTCACAGAAAGACAATGATTACGGAGAGAACTTACGCACAAAGGGTATGATCGCCTGCGCCTCGATATCCAGCTCCCGATTATCAGCAGATAACCGTTGATGAGAGAGTGAGAGCTGGATGTGGTCGGCCTGCCTATTTATGCCCCACACACAATGCAATCTCCTGGTCCTACAATCCTTCAGTTTATTGGACACAGGAATTCGGCCCTGTACTGTAACCAAAGGTCATAGGTTGATTCATACAGGTGGGCTGTGCTGAGTTTAAACGGCTCAGGTGGGTGGGAAACTGGGGTTTCCCGCCGCATACCTGAGTATGGGTAAATAATAGAAATGGACATAAACTTCTTATGTTCATAACTATTCGCACGAGCGATTAATACGCTCCAAACCAACACCGGAATATTGCTAATTAAATACTCTTCCGATGGGTACCAAATACTGCTGTATGACTCCTGTTAGACCCTTCGTACAATACAAAGAGGGATTCCTCCGCTCAGGGACATTCTATCTAAACCAAACTTACAGAAACTATTGAGGGGAACATGATCTATAAACGACATTAATTGTGAACTTTTGTAACGAATGAGTCGCACGCTACGATCACATAAACTCTACCGTAAATGCGCATACTGCGCGTGCGAGTGCACGCTATTGCGGGTATGCGCTTCCACGGGAGAGCGTACGCATGCGCAGCACGGACCAGTGTGCGGTGCAAATATGGCAGTGTGCATTGAGACATTTTTCTGACTTCGACACCACGGGCGCGGAGATCGGCTGTACCCACTGGGGAAAAACGGCGTGTGGCCCGTAATTGGCATTGCGGTCCCTGGCTACGGCGTCGATCTCCACCTGATGGAAGGTCAGGGTGTCATCCTGGGATATCTTATCCAGCATCACCTGCCTCAGGGGCACGTTCCGGAGTCCCATGGCGAACTGGTCCCGCAATATTTGGCTGGTGTTGGTGAGCGCCCCAAACCCATCGGGGTCTTTCCGACGCACTTCTCCCATCATCTCTTGGAGCGCGTTTGCATACTGGGGGATGGACTCATCCTCCCTCTGGAACCGGCCAAACAGACGCTGCCGGAGGGTCCCCGCCGAGGAGGTGTCGCCATAAATATCCCCCAGGATATTATAGATCTCCTCCAGCTCCTCGCGTTCATCGTCGGGCCGCAAGAGAATCGTCCGACGAGCCTCGCCTTCCAGAGAATTCAGGGCGAGGGGCACCTGCAGGTCGTCGGGCACCCGATAGATGAGGAATGTCGCCTCTAGTCGGGCCTTCCAGTCCTCTAAGGTCATATTGCGACCGTCGTAACGGGGTAGGTGGGCGAGGGCTGGTCCGACGTTGAGTCGACGCGATGACCTCCGTCGCTCGTCGTCCGTTCCCCTCGCCACCACATCAGTGGAGCTGGCAGTCGAGCCTCTCCGAGTGCGTGGTTTCGGCGCATCTGTCCACGGCTTCTCGGCCGTGGGTAGTGACCGATCTTCGTCCATCCTGCCGACTACGCCAAGTGTGAGCGGCTAACAAGGATGTACCGCCTGCTGCTGTGCAGGTGTCGTCACTCCACCCACCTGTGCAACGCCGCCGCAGACGATTTCCAGGCACGCCAGAGACTTCACTCTCGAGACCACTCCTCAGGGCGGACACCACCTCACCGCGGACGACAGGGGTCTGGAAAGAGAGGAATATGTCGGTTGAGACGTACGCCCGACCTCCGCCTGGAGTACGGGACACGTCAGGGGTAGCCGCGACCTTAACCGGCTGGGCGGAAGGTCATCACTGGCCAATAGGCCTCAGCTACCCAATTCTCACACACTCGCACTCTCGCACGTTGTGTGGTGAGAGGGGGGTCCTCGCGTCCGCGAGCAAACCCTCCGGACCGGTATACAGGGGGGATGACCGACAGACAGACACAGGGTGATACTCACTTCCAACTTGCGGGTCACCTTGATTGTCGCACCTCTCCACTCCTGTTGGGACAAGAAGAACAACCTCCCTACCTGCAGGCTACTCTACGGCTAACAACGATACAGCCAACTACGCCTGCCTAACAAACTAACTCAAACAACTGGAGGCTACTGGTTCTGCCCCAATCAACGGAGACTGTACTAATTAACACGTGCACTACCCGGCAAGTCAGTGGAACACTTCCCCGGCCCAACAGTATACCCCGATTTACTAGTCCTACCTTCCGGATGTTGGACACCAGCCGGTGCCTTCGGTTCACAAGGGAGGGCGGGGGTCTGGAACAGACTGGCCCACTTCCGATGACCGGGGGATGGCGACGTGTGGGACGGGAACGTTACTCCACACTTCCAATCCCCTGGGTCATACACTGCGTGGGGCCGGTCGGCTTCAAACAGCAACCTCTGACCCCTCGAGAGCTGCTGCACAGCCCACTTCCAGCCGGAAGGGCGCAGGCAGGAGCCTGAAGGAGGGGCACAGGCCTGGGGCCTGGAGTGAGGGCACAGGCCTGGGGTGAGGGCACAGGCCTGGGGCCTGGAGTGAGGGCACAGGCCTGGGGCCTGGAGTGAGGGCACAGGCCTGGAGTGAGGGCACAGGCCTGGGGCCTGGAGTGAGGGCACAGGCCTGGGGCCTGGAGTGAGGGCACAGGCCTGGGGCCTGGAGTGAGGGCACAGGCCTGGGGCCTGGAGTGAGGGCACAGGCCTGGGGTGAGGGCACAGGCCTGGGGCCTGGAGTGAGGGCACAGGCCTGGGGCCTGGAGAGAGGGCACAGGCCTGGGGCCTGGAGGGAGGGCACAGGCCTGGGGCCTGGAGTGAGGGCACAGGCCTGGGGCCTGGAGAGAGCACAGGCCGGAGCCTGGAGAGAGGGCACAGGCTTGAGGCCTGGAGGGAGGGCACAGGCCTGGGGCCTGGAGTGGGCACAGGCCGGAGGCCTGCCTAACGTGCACACAGGCCGACAGGGCCTGACTCTGCCCGCAGGCCTAGTGCCTGTCCCTGGTGCTTTAGGGAGGATTATATATAGGTAGAGGTGGCCCAGGGCCGCCTACCTGTCGCGGAGGGAGAGGCTGCAGCGGGGAGCTTCGTTAGCTCTTTTGCTCTCCACACGCTGCAGCACTCTCCGCCGGACATCCGCCGCTGGTCGCCGTCTTCCGTCTTCCTGGGTGCCTCCGCCGACGTCTTCCTCCGCACCGCCGACGTCTTCTTCCGCACCGCCGATGTCTTCTTCTCCGCCGACGTCTTCTTCCGCAGGAGCTCTTCCTCCTCTTCTGTCCTCGTCCGCCGTCCGACTGCCTGGTCCCGCTCCGCAGCGCCTCTTATATGGCGCCGGGAGCGGGCGGAGCTATGACGCGGCGAGCCCCGATTGGCTTGCCGCGGCGAGCTCTGATTGGCGGCCGAGGCGCGAGCCCTGATTGGCTCGCGCTTGGCGCGCCGTTTGAAATACGCCGCTGGGATTGGAGGGGCTTGAATCCTTTCGGATGCAAGCCCCTCCAGACTGGAAACCGCCCGCCGCTCCTCCGCCCGCCGCTCTGCCGCCCGTCGCTCCGTGGAGGGGAAAGTGGTAATCCCCTTCACATTGTCATACTTTGGTTGCATCAAACGTTCTATTGTTCTTCAGCTGTCTTTCGTATCTGGACAGCTTGACTGACGCTAGGCATCTCATTTCAGATTGAAGGTATTAGCTCGGTTCAAACACTGGCTTAATTGAAAATAAATTATCTGTATATTACTGGGGATATATTTGAAATCAATCCGTGGAGAGAGATAAAGTGAAGAGAGAGAGAAACTAACAGACAATCTGCTCAGTTTTCAAACACAGCATGTAACATGGCAGTTAGGAGCTGATTGGTGCTTTATCTCACTCTCTACTTTATCTCTCCAAGATTTGATAAATATCCCCTTAGTTATATTACATTGTCATGATTAAATGAACAGGGGTGGTCTATGTACTAAAGCCTTGGTGCACAATAAAGTACCAACCAGCCAGCCCCTAACTGTCATTTTTCAAACACAACTCGTAACATGGCAGCTTGGAGCTGATTGGCTGGTGCGTTATGTCTCTCCACTTTATCTCTCGCCAAGACTTAATACATAGACCCATGGTCCCTACATATTTATAACCAACACTTTCATAATGCCTGACCCTCATGATTCCCATGGGTACGAATCCTGATGATCTGTGTGGAGTTTGTATGTCCCCCCATGTTTAAGTGTTATTCTTTGGGGTATTCTGTTTTCCTCCCACAATCCAAAAGTATACTGGTAGAGTAAATGGCTGGTGTAAAGACTGGACCCCAGTGTGTGCGTAGGGGTGATTAAACTGCAAGACCCTGTGGTTCACAGACTGATGTAAATATTTTAGTATTCTCCTTACAGGATTACATCATTTAATAGCACTACGTAAATAGCTTGTAACAAATAAATGATTGTCAAATCATTAATCTAAAAGCAGAATTCTAAGCTCAAAATTCTAGCAGAAAACAAAAAAACAAAAAACATAGACACCTACAACTTACACAATGCGGAATTGTTTTTTCCAGTTGAGCATACACATAACCCAATTACGTACAATGCATTAATAACGATACAAAATTAAATGTACTGTAAAACAATAATTAAATCGATACAATTTAAATATTGTGTTTATTTGATTCAATATGCTTTTTCGTGCTTGTTTGTATTCAGCCTTTGTTAGAATCCAATATATCTTCTGCAAAGGGTTCCGAACAAATTATTGCCAGCGCGACAAAAGCTGCAGCGATTAATGTGTATATTATGGTCTTTGTGCCCTGTGTTCTAAGCCGAACAAAGTCACGTTGGCTGAAATTGTATAGGGAGTATTGCTTGGTCTGCTGTTCCGTTGTAGACTAATTTTTATGCAGTGTTCCAGACAGCCTATTCAGCTCATCCGAATATGAATAATTAGGATATTGTACAGCAGACAATGCATGGTGTAATATAATTAACACAAAAAGAGGCTTTTCACCGCTCTTAGGAATATAAATGGATGATATTTGATCTTTACAGGGAAGGGTTATGACGAACAAGGGCAGTCAGGTCACAGTTTTAGGATTCGTTCACATGTACTGACTGTTTTACGTGTAAACTGAATAATAATAATAATAATAATAACAATAATAATAATAATAATAATAATAATAATAATAATAATACAGTTAAGGAGCTGATTTGGGCATTTTTATATGCAAAATTTGTATTAAAAAGTGGAAAAGAGTTTCCAAAAATAACAAAAAAATAAGAATTTGATGTTCAGTTTTTATTGCTGGTGTTTTGAACAAACGCGCCTAAAACTGTAAGTAAAAAGAGCCTTAAGTAAGTAAACAAACAAACAAACATACAAACAACAAAACAATACAATACACAAAAACTACAATATGGTCACGTTTCTGGTAGGAATTTGAGTCTCTGTCTGGATTCGAAACAAATGTTCTTCGAGTTGAAATAAAAGAAGATGGTGAGACTTTGTAATTTCAGCAATAAATATAGCATAACATTTCTGTTGTATTTATCAATTGTCCGTCCTGGGTGGAAAATAAAAACACAGTAAATTGCTGGCCCGCTGCAAATACGATCAGCGCTGTCGTGCTGGGGAGGCCTTTAGGAAACAAATGATTTTTTTTCTTTTTCTTTTTTGGAGTCACAGGTGCAGCCACTTGTCCATAAGTGACAGAGAAAAGCCAAAACAGGACAGAAAGGATGAGGGGAGGGGGGTTGGGGAACAAGCGACAGGCAGAGGCGGAAAGAGACAGGAGAAGGGAACATCCGAGACAGCTGTAATGAATAAGAAAATAAGAATAGAGCTGGGACAAAGGATCTCGCATGTCCCCTGTGTGCAGATTGTTCTTGTGTCATCTGTACTGCTACACTGTACTTAAAGAATCAGAAGTGCAGGGTTACAAAGTAGTCCTGGGCCTTAATGGGATTAATTCACCTGAATGAGCTGGAAAGATCTGCAGCATCAATGGGATTAGGGAAACTGTGTCTTGTGCATCAAAAATCATTAGAAAAACATCCATACAACAAAAACTCTTCTATTCGTCTAATTGCATATGTAGCCCCTTGCGTGCAATGTGCACAGGCGTCACATCATCGTCTGTGCTGGGAATTCTGGGGGGATCCGGTCTGAAGATCGACAGTGTCTAGGTCGACCACTATAGGTCGACAGTCACTAGGTCGACAAGGATGGAAGGTCGACAGGGTTTCTAGGTTGACATGTGCTAGGTCGACAGATCTAAAGGTCGACATGAGTTTTTCAAAAAAAAATTCTTTTTTGAATTTTTTCATACTTAACGATCCACGTGGACTACGATTGGAACGGTAAAGTGTGCCGAGCGAAGCGGTAGCAGAGCGAAGGCACCATGCCCGAAGCATGGCGAGCGAAGCGAGCCATGCGAGGGGACGCGATGCACTAATTTGGGATCCCGGTCACTCTACGAAGAAAACGACACACAAAAAAAAATCCTCATGTCGACCTTTAGACCTGTCGACCTAGCACCTGTCGACCTAGAAACCCTGTCGACCTTCCATCCATGTCGACCTAGTGACTGTCGACCTATAGTGGTCGACCTAAACATTGTCGACCTAGACACTGTCGATTTGATGAACCACACCCAATTCTGGGGTCCTTTGTCTAACATTAAACAATAAAGTGAAAACGACTTTCGCAGTATCTCTTGTCAGTATCTATGTTTGGCAGATTTTATACACCATTAAATCATTAACCGGGTGTTATATTTACCTGGCAAATTATAATGACGGGACATATAACCAATATACAGTTAATTAAACTACATAGGAAATGCAGGATATTATTTATTAACAGTTTGGTACATTTTTGACAGAAGCCAGTTAACCTACTAGTATGTTTTTACTAGAGAGTGAGAGGGAATGAGAGCACACGGAGAAAACCCACGCCTGCACGGGAGAACATATAAACAACACACAGACAACGTCTTGGTCAGGAATGGAACTCATGACCGCAGTGCTGTAAGGGAGTAATGCTAACCCTATCACTCTGTCCCAGTGTCCTACGGGCTGTAGGTTAGATTTTATTGGTGCATTTATTATAGTCCTGACCAAAGTGTCTGCGAACAGCGAAACATGGACCTGGTGGTGTAACTTTTGTATTATCACCTAATGTATTATCACATATATACACATATAAACTGTTAAATTGTAATAATAAAATAGCAATAAAAAATAATAACAATTAGAACCTTTAAACAAAATAATGTTTTATTCAAAATAATTTTCTTCTGTTATCGCCACTTCAGCGGGTGTTTTTGCCAGCAATATGGATGTTTGTCTTTTCATAATTTGGGCCTTTAATATTAAGCAGCAAGTATTACAAATCTCCATAGGAAACACAGTGGCCCTCATTCCGAGTTGTTCGCTCGGTATTTTTCATCGCATCGCAGTGAAAATCCGCTTAGTACGCATGCGCAATGTTCGCACTGCGACTGCGCCAAGTAACTTTACTATGATGAAAGTAATTTTACTCACGGCTTTTTCTTCGCTCCGGCGATCGTAATGTGATTGACAGGAAATGGGTGTTACTGGGCGGAAACACGGCGTTTCAGGGGCGTGTGGCTGAAAACGCTACCGTTTCCGGAAAAAACGCAGGAGTGGCCGGGGAAACGGTGGGAGTGCCTGGGCGAACGCTGGGTGTGTTTGTGACGTCAACCAGGAACGACAAGCACTGAAATGATCGCACAGGCAGAGTAAGTCTGGAGCTACTCTGAAACTGCTAAGTAGTTAGTAATCGCAATATTGCGAATACATCGGTCGCAATTTTAAGAAGCTAAGATTCACTCCCAGTAGGCGGCGGCTTAGCGTGTGTAACTCTGCTAAATTCGCCTTGCGACCGATCAACTCGGAATGAGGGCCAGTATTTTTTGTTGGGTAGAGCTCAACATAAAATAAATATATATATCTATATATAAATTCCACAGGTGCCGGCTCTCACCATTCGTAGCAGATCACGCACCGGGTGCCCGCATATGGAGATTTCAATGCATAAATGTGATGTGTGCGGCACTCACAGCGACTTCCAATAAATGCACTCAAGACAGCATGGGTAAAGCAACGTTTCAATGCTTTAAAGCATTTTCCTCAGGCTAACCTGAGGAAAATGCTTTAAAGCATTGAAACGTTGCTTTACCCATGCTGTCTTGAGTGCATTTATTGGAAGTCGCTGTGAGTGCCGCACACATCACATTTATGCATGTATATCTATATATATGTATATGTGTGTGTATATATATATATATATATATATATATTACCTTCTTGGGGCATTTGTCATCCTGACCCCCCGGGGCTCCTCAGTGTTCAATGGTCCGGCAATGTTCTGCCAAAATACTGCTTCTATGGGCTTGTTTCAGGCCAGCGGATGTGTTGCTGATGCCCCTGACGGGGAATCTGGTAGGAAAATAATCTGCCCTTGATCATAGCCAGTGCTACGCCAGACTAACTAATTGCTGGATTCTTGGGTGAGTTCTACTTTTATATTTTCATGGAAGACGTGAGGGATTCTATCCCAGTGTATGCTGGGTATAGTATCCAGCCAAATAGATTGGATATACAACACATCATGGCATATAATGAATTTTTCAGACATGAATCTGTAACATTTTCAAGCGATGGCCATTTAAAGGATGTCAGAACTTTGGTAACACAATGTGAAACAGGCATATTTACTATGTCTTATTATAAACCATGCGTGTGTAGGTCCAGCATGTATCTACAGGAATCTTGCAGTAAGCAGTTAACGCTCACGCGGCCATTACTATTGTTTAATTCACTCAAATGGGGGAATTCAAATGTTTGAAAACTCGGTTGGGTGTCTGTTTTTTCCTGTCTATTAAATAGGAAAAAACAGACACCCAACTGACTTTTCAAACATTTTAATTCCCCCCAAAGTGTCTTTCGCGGTCTTGATTGATCTGTATACCAAACTTGTGGATCAGGGCCCCAAGTAGGGAGCCATAATTTTTTGGGGGGTGGGGTTCATTGATTATCTGATATGCAATACATTCTATTGGGTACTGCCTTTTGGGGGGGGGGGGGTCAAAGAACAATGACCCATGATGTCCAAAAACAATGAAATGCTGACATTTGGGGTCAACATGACAACAGCATACTTGACACATTGGGTCCCAGCTGAAAAGGAGGTTGAGCGCTGTTTCTTTCTACAACACAATCGGCTAATTAGTGGTGTTACAGCTACCTATTGTTCATCAGCAGTTCAGCACAGTGAAAAGTGACAGCCCATTGACACGTATCCCAACTGGCCTTTATCCGGACAGGCGGCCTCTTTTCAAACAAATTATCTTTTCCCTCCAAATTGTCCCTGCCTTGGTGTAATGACCTGGAATGCTGCACAGGATCTGCCATCAGGGCAGGATTCCAGTTGGCGAATCAAGAACAGGGGTAGTGCAGGCAGAAGAGGAAGGGAACCCTCTCCACCCTGGGATATTACTGTTCAGAGGCAGCGAATAAATACTCTTATGTGGATTTTCTTTCGCTTTTCCCCCTTCTTTTTGGTCTGTAATAAGTAATAACAATTTATATTCCCCAGTAAAACATAATGTATTATGGGGTATGAGCTAAAGGGTACAGTGGCTTATATATAATGGGTGCTGGGTGTGAGGTACGCACGGGTCCATGGGGCCCATACCAGCATCCAGCTCTACTATACTCACCTTTCCGGGTTCCCATGTCGGCAGCGCTGCACAAATCACTGGGAAAATGGTGCAGTGGCCATTTTCCTGGTGCTTTATACAAGTGCAATAGGTAAATCACCGGGAAAATGGCTGCCGGCTAGAGAGGAGAGGGGCCCTTATGGAGACTGCAAGGCCCCATCCTCTTTTAATGCACCCTTGAACTTGGGGACTTTCCCCCCTTAAGTCAGGATCGCGTATATGTATATGTGTAAGAAATGAACCATAATATTGTCTTTAGTCCTGGACACAATTATCTTTTCATTTATTCATTATTATAGTTTGAGAACATGTATCACCTTAAAATAATGCTCTACTGCAAGGGTGAAGAACCTCCTGCCCGTGGGCCGTATAAGGCCCGCAAAGCCGTCTGTTCCGGACCACCCGCTGCTGCCTGTCAGCAAGACACGCCGCCCCTCAGTCTTGCGGCGGCGTGTCTCAGCTGTCAGGGCAGGGAGGAAAGCACAGCTATATCCAGCGGCAGCGGCAGGTAGGATCTCAAACCAGCTGCTGGTTCATGAGCCAATCAGAGCTCGCAGACTGGCAGCCAATCAGGAGCCGCCGCTGCCAGTCCGCGAGCTCTGATTGGCTCACGAACCGGCAGCTGGTTTGAGGTCCTACACGCTGCCGGCGCCCAACATAGCTGCGCTCTCCTCCCTGCCTGGTCCAGGGTCCCTGACATGACACACACTGCCAAACTGAGCACTAAGGGGCAGGAGAGGCTCAAGCTGTGCTCTCCTCCCCTGACACACAGCAGCAGCGGTGAGCAGCACAGTGGGGGGCATGTGCGGGGCAATGTGTATCTGGCACTGTGGGGGCAATGTGTAGCTGGCACTGTGGGGCATTTGTGTATCTGGCACTGTGGGGCATTTGTGTATCTGGCACTGTGGGGCAATGTGTATCTGGCACTGCGGGGCAATGTGTATCTGGCACTGTGGGGCAATGTGTATCTGGCACTGTGGGGCAATTGTGTATCTGGCACTGTGGGGCAATGTGTATCTGGCACTGCGGGGCAATGTGTATCTGGCACTGCGGGGCAATGTGTATCTGGCACTGTGGGGCAATGTGTATCTGGCACTGTGGGGGCAATGTGTATCTGGCACTGTGGGGCATTTGTGTATCTGGCACTGAGGGGCATTTGTGTATCTGGCACTGCGGGGCAATGTGTATCTGGCACTGTGGGGCAATGTGTATCTGGCACTGTGGGGGCAATGTGTATCTGGCACTGTGGGGGCATTTGTGTATCTGGCACTGTGGGACATTTGTGTATCTGGCACTGTGGGGCATTTGTGTATCTGGCACTGTGGGGCTTTTGTGTATCTGGCACTGTGGGCCAATGTGTATCTGGCACTGTGGGGCAATGTGTATCTGGCACTGTGGGGCAATGTGTATCTGGCACTGTGGGGGCAATGTGTATCTGGCACTGTGGGGGCATTTGTGTATCTGGCACTGTGGGGCATTTGTGTATCTGGCACTGTGGGGCATTTGTGTATCTGGCACTGTGGCGGCATTTGTATATCTGGTACTGTGGGGGCATTTGTGTATCTGGCACTGTGGGGCATTTCTGTATCTGGCACTGTGGGGCATTTGGGTATCTGGCACTGTGGGGGCATTTGTGTATCTGGCACTGTGGGCATTTGTGTATATGGCACTGTGGGGGCATTTGTGTATCTGGCACTGTGGGGGCATTTGTGTATCTGGCACTGTGGGGCATTTGTGTATCTGGCACTGTGGGGCATTTGTGTATCTGGCACTGTGGCGGCATATGTGTATCTGGCACTGCACTGGCATATGTGAATCTGGCACTGCACTATTGGGGGCATATGTTTATCACGTCCCATTTTAATTGGCCACACAGTACCACTAAGGGGCATAGCTGCTGGGGGCATAACTACTGGGGGGCAGGGTAATTTTTAAGTTGATAATTCTTGTATGGCCCTCGAAGGATTTTATAAATATCCAAATGGCCCTTGGTAGAAAAAAGGTTCCCCACCCCTGATCTACGGTATATTTTTACAACGTAAACAATGATACAGGGTCCGGTTCTGAGTTGCAAGCAAGCCGGCTGCAATTGCACTGCGACACAGAAGTAAATGTGGCCGCATACAGAGTTACACGCCGTCTGAGCAAGCGCACTGCCCCGATCCATACGCTTATGAAAAAAGCCATCATAATTATTAGTCACTTGCTGCAGTCCTGTCCTTGGCGCAGGAGCATCTGAAATCAAACGCATAACTCTGCCTAGCCGACAGTTCCCACTATACGCCTCCCCAACATGCCCCCTCACTCAACTTACCCTATTCCAAATTCCTTATTACACCCATTCGGAGTTGTGATGAGATGTGTAAATCGCCAATAGATGACAATGCGCCCAAAATGAGAGGTCCATTTTGCAGATGGCTATTGTCATTTTTTGCAGCTCTGCATCACCAACATTTTCTGTAAACGTTCAGCAATAAAGGTTGATTTAATCATATCTCAGTACAAGGAGCAGGAACTAGCATATCCAAGAACAGTGACATATAGGGGGGAATTCAAATGTTTGAAAAGTCGGTTGGGTGTCTGTTTTTCCTGTCTATTAGATAGGAAAAAACAAACAACCAACTGACTTTTCAAACAATTGAATCTCCCCCATAGTCTACAAAAAAATCTTGCCACCCAGTGGTCTAATCATCATGAAAAATTGCAGAACACAAACCTATATTGTGTTCACCCTCCATGGAGGAGGCAGGCATTCTGTGTGCTGGGCCAGTTTGCCCATTCCTTTGTGTCTCACTGATGTCCATCAATTGCGGATCACTTGCGCACAGATCACTGTCACCAGGACTGTATTTTCCAAGCTTGGTGCTCAGAAATACCCCTCCCTTTCGAGCACCTGAATGATATCACTAAGCTAATTGAGCATCTACCATTATATATGTATGTCCTGGGCAGCCAAGAAATAAATACTTTATATATTCATTTACTTTTTCTTTTAACATTCCTTTTGCTATTAATCTATATTAGCCACCTTTTTCCCAGTAATAACATTGGAGGTAGGGTATTGGCAATTGCACATTTTAGGCTAAATGTAATAGACCGCAATTTGCACAATAGGAGAAAATAAGACAAGCGCCGTATAGGCACAAGGATTTATAAGACTCCTCAGTTTTTTTTAATTGGTTGGGAATTTGTCAACTGTTGCTAGGTAAATTAGGTTGGGAAATGTTTGTGAATGGTCAGGATTAGCCTATTAGGGAGCTTTCAGGAGTGGCTAAGTCGCTGGGGGCGAGCCCATCAGCCATCTTTTGGAATCCTGCTTGTCCATCCCTCCCCGTTTTTTTGGGGTTTTTTGTTCTGCATTCTATTCTTACTAATGCTTCTACGATGACGTTGGGTGGGAAGGTGCTACAAACCAGTGACCACATAGCTGTATGAAGCCGTTGTGGAGTACATACCCTGTAAAAGGCAGCTAGTATGGCCTACCTCTGCAGGAGGACTTTGGGCGTCTGTCTCTGCAGACACGCACGTACTATCTTATAGAAGGGGCTGTGGGCCTTCACAGCTCAGCTTACATTTTGTCACATGGGGGGGGGCGTATCAGCCGTCTGTCATTAGTTCAGAATCATTGGCTGGAGCTGTGTGTTTGTAGCATCCTTCTTTGCCCCCCAAAATGTAAGCAAAGGTAAAAGCTCAGGGTCACACCTTAATAACTCCAAGTTATGACATTCAACCAAAGCCGTCTGTGTCTGTGTGATTATTTTTAGTGTTAAGATAGTTAAATAAGTTGTAGATATTGTGGTTCATTGCAATAAAGTTATGGACGATTTAGCCAACATGGTTTTACCTTTAAACTAATTGCCGCTCTAACTGTAATGACAATTCCACCGTAAACGTGCCGGCTCCCACAAATCGCAGTCTATTGCATTTGGCCCAGACTGTACTATTATAATATTTATTCTTTCAGCATGACCATGGGAGCCCCAACTTTAAATGTGGTTCTGATGTCACCTTGCTGAAAATATTCCTGGAATTTAGGTCCCTTTGAGGACATTAATTAAAACTGCTTGGAAAAATGTTGTGTTAGCCTGCACCAGTCCATCAAATACCTGCTTTCATTTGCTGAACTGTTCTAGAGGAAAAAAGCAGAATCTGATTGGCTCGCATAGGTTATAGCGCTAGTGTACCAATATTCATAAGGGTCTAATCCCTATATTTTGCCTCCTGACCCTTAAGATTTGATTGAGATGTTTCTCTGCATTGTTTTCCCCCAACCCTGGAAGGCGATACTCCAGAGGAGCTTGGATTGGTTGTACATCCATCTCCCGCTGTAACCTTCGTATTAATCAGCAACGTATTTGTTTATTTTCCCTGCGTGGAATCTGCCTTTCTTGGCTGTCAGCAGTTTTACTAGTGACAGATTTCCATTTATATAGCTCTACCCCCACCTCTCTCCTCCACACACACTCTCTGCTGCCCAGGCCGGCACTACAGCCCCCTGTGCAAATAATATCACACGCAAATAAAACACAACAGCCCCCCATAGTTTGATCTTCTGTGCAATGGAGCGCCGTCACAAAGGCTGCACGGAGAATAGTGTCACATACAAATCTCTTCATCTTTTCCCTGTCTGCTTTGACGAATAGTTTTCACATCAACATCTGTCAGGCATTTTTTTTGTATTGAGGATTACAACTTGTCCCTTTTGTTGACCGAATAAAACAAGACACGAAGCCCAGCGTTCAGACAAATAATATTTGGATGAAGATTAAAAAAAAAAAAAAAAAGTACAGGAAACAAAACATGGGCCCTCATTCCGAGTTGTTCGCTCGTTCTTTTTCATCGCATCGCAGTGAAAATCCGCTTAGTACGCATGCGCAAAGTTCGCACTGCGACTGCGCCAAGTAACTTTACTATGAAGATAGTATTTTTACTCACGGCTTTTTCTTCGCTCCGGCGATCGTAATGTGATTGACAGGAAATGGGTGTTACTGGGCGGAAACACGGCGTTTCAGGGGCGTGTGGCTGAAAACGCTACCGTTTCCGGAAAAAACGCAGGAGTGGCCGGGGAAACGGTGGGAGTGCCTGGGCGAACGCTGGGTGTGTTTGTGACGTCAACCAGGAACGACAAGCACTGAACTGATCGCACAGGCAGAGTAAGTCTGGAGCTACTCTGAAACTGCTAAGTAGTTTGTGATCGCAATATTGCGAATACATCGGTCGCAATTTTAAGAAGCTAAGATTCACTCCCAGTAGGCGGCGGCTTAGCGTGTGTAACTCTGCTAAATTCGCCTTGCGACCGATCAACTCGGAATGAGGGCCATAAATCACAAATATCCACATCGCAGATGCAGCGAATCACCACTCACAGTGTACCAGAGACACAGGCTGCGACTTTAACTGCACACAAATACATTTTAGACTTGTACAAAGTTGCAGATGAAGTACAACGGAACCTGTGAGGTTATTCAGAGTTGTTAGCAAACAGAAAAGTTAGCAATTGGGCAAAACCGTGTTGCACTGCAGGTGGGGCAGATGTAACACGTGCAGATAGATTTAGATTTGGGTGGTAAATACTGGCTGCTTTATTTTTACACTGCAATTTCGATTTCGGTTTGAACACACCCCACCCAAATCTACCTCTCTCTGCACATGTTACATCTGCCTCACTGCACTGCACATGGTTTTGCCCATTAGTGGGCTTTTTGGTTTGCTAAAAACTCTGAATGGGAAGCAGTTAGCTTCCCGACAGACGGGATCCTTGCGGTCGATATGCCGACGCTGGGATCCCAAAGGAGGACACAATCCCGGCGTCTAGATACGGAAAACCAACACAATACCGACAGCTGGCATCCCGATCGTCCTGACAGCGGGACGCGCTGGTGTTCTGCCGTTTGGGGGGTGGGTTAGGATTAGGCAGGAGAAGAGGGTTAGGGGGAAGGCCCAGGAAGGTTAGGGACCGGGGAGTGAGAGTTGGGTTTAGGCACATAGAAGGAGAGGTAAGGGTTGGGCATCAAGCGGGGAGGGTTAGGGTTTGGCAGCGGGGAAGGGAGGGTTAGGCACCACTGGGGAGGATTAGGTTTAGACACTCACAAGGGAGGGTTAGGGTAGGGGGCAGAGGAGGGTTAGGGTACTATGAAGGGGCTGACGGGAGTCTGATGGACGGAATGCCACTGTCGGTATTCTGACTGCCGGCATCCCGTCCATTGGGAAATCATACTCAACCCCTCTAATTAAACCCCTTGATATGAGAAAAAGCCACATCCCCTGGATCGTAGTACATCTTAAGGTGCATACACACGGTGAGATTTTGACTAAGTGCCAATTTTGACTATACGATTTCCCCTGAACTCACCAAAGCTCAGAACCACCGATATTGGCTATCTTTACTTGTGATTTTGACTATACTAGAAACTAGATTGTACACAATACCAACCCCACGGGAGCGCGCATCGGTATCACAAGCTGTATACACATGGGGGGGTCATTCCGAATTGATCGTAGCTGTGCTAAATTTAACACAGCTACGATCATCTTTCCTGACATGCAAGGGGGGACGCCCAGCACAGTGCTAGCCCGCCTCGCATGTCAGTCCGGCCCCCCCTCGCAGAAGTGCAAAGGCATCGCACAGCGGCGATGCCTTTGCACTTCAGGAGTAGCTCCCGACCAGCGCAGCTTTAGCGTGCTGGCCGGAAGCTACTCCTCGCTTCCTGGCCCGCATAGGCTGCGTATGACATCGCGCAGCCGCTGCAGCCCGCCCCCGTTCGGTCCGGACACGCCAAACGCCGCCATTTCGCCCCCTCCCGCCCATCGATCGCCTCTGCCTGTCAATCAGGCAGAGGCGATCGCTGTCCTGCTACAGCCTTCGGCCGTCCCGCATGCGCAGGCGCACTACGGCGCCAGCGCATGCGCAGCAGGGACCCATTCGCTCTGCTGCGTTAAAACGCAGCGAGCGAACGGGTCGGAATGACCCCCATGATGCGATATATGCTAACTTTTCTTACGATTTTGACTATATAGTCAAAATTGTAAGCAAACATTGCACCGTGTGTAAGCACCTTTACAAAGATTCAGACTCAGTCGCACACATATGTACAAATGTCGCACATCATATTGATCAGTGCAGTCTCACAAGCGCGGTTTTGTTGCTTCCAGTTTTATTTATGCAAAAAAGATCCATATTTTAAATAGAGATGTCTGATCCAGTTCTTTAGAAATCCGAACCCACCCAAATTTTGCAGTTCCAAACCCAAAGGAGCCCCGATTTGGATCTTCCCGCTGTTTGGAATTTGGATTTTAAATCTGAATTGCAGGTTCTAGATTGCAAAAATTACATGATTTTAGCTTTTTTTAGAAACAAAACCATATCCCAGATTTAGATTTTAGATTTAAATTCCGAACCAAAACACTGGAGTGTAGTTTTGCAAAACCGAAACCAAAACACAATGAAATTAGAACCAAAACCAAAACAATTGTAATTTTAAGCAAAAATGACACTCAGAGCGGCCGAGCCGAAAGGGGCTATTTGGCGCAACTGAAGCTACAGTATATCAGGACACATCTGTATGTCCGAAAGGGAGCAGCCAGGTTTGCTCAACAGGGGGCGGAGCTCTGGAAAAGGGGGCGGTCTGGGGGCGTAGAGATGTGAACATGTCATTGTGCCCCCCCAGGGCCGGCAACAGAAATCTTGGGGCCCGGTACACTGACATCTCTGTGCCCCCCCCCCCCCTGGCCCAACCCCCCTTCCCCCAGCATGCCGACACCGATATGCCTGGGCCGCCTGCTGGCATTCTGGCAGCCGGGATCCCGGCGTCGGTATGCTGACAGCCAGGATTCCGGCCGCTGGGATCCTATCTACGTCCACTACCACAGCACAGACAATCTGCTCTCATCTGACATGCACATGCATGCATGCAGATGCATCCATATGTGCAGAATGCAGATGCATGCATAATGTGCAGAATGTGCAGAAGTGCCCGTCTGCATTCCGCCCCAAACCAATCCTAAAGCCCTATACATGATGCATGAAGTGATAAAAGCCTTACCAGCAGGCTGCAGCAGCAACACACTGACACTGACAGTGACACAGCCGCCGGCTCCGCGGCGCTCATTGACCAGGCTCGCCTCCCCAAGTCCCGCTGCAGTACTGTGTCCCGGGCCGCTCCTGCTTGGTGCTCCGTCCGGCTGCTCACTCACACAGCAGAGACAGGGAGGTAGCGTGCGGTGAGACACTGGAGGGGCGGTCCGGACGAGCTTCCTGCTGTGTAACTGGTGCGCGGTGCAACATCAGTACACTGCACAGCACACGGCACGGCCGGGGACTGGCTGAACGGATGACAGGTGACCTGGGGGGGGGCTGGGGGCACTGAAGAGTGAACACAGGACTCCGGAGGGCTGGGGGGGGCGCGTGTGCTGAATTAAAAAAACAAACGCAACCACACAGCGGGCTGCCAGCGGCTGCCGCGATGCCGGGAGCAATATATAATTATTTACACTGCCTGGACCTTGGGGCCCCTCACAACGACGGGGCCCGGGACGGGTGTCCCCTTTGACCCCCCCTGTCGCCGGGCCTGCCCCCCCCCCCATGCAATCCCAACATTACCGGCATTGTAAAGCGGGGGATGGGGTTATGATAACGCAATTCAGGTTGGCTCCAGTAGATTTGACTACCTTTCTGCGGGGCCAGTAGCGTCAACTGGTTTTCAGGAGCCTCCCATTCAATCCAGGAGAGTAAGCAAGTATGGTTTAGATCCACAAATCCTGCAGGCAGTGTCATACACAGCAACCGCTGCCCATGGGAGTGTGAGCTAAGGATGGCCATTGGTGTATTTTCCATTGATAGTTGCTATCGATGGGAAACACAAAAATAATCATTGATGGTACACTGTGAAACCATGCAATGGCATACCATTGATGGTTGCCACAATTCTTGTTTCGCGAATACGTGTTTTTCTACTGGGAGGAGACCACACCCATAGAGGCGGGGCAAGATGTAAGTAACTGTCTTGCCCACCTTTGAACGAGAGAGTGGGAGGGGATGCAGTACCAACTGACAGCTGAGGCACACATAGCAAGAAGAGAGATGCGGCAGACTCGGAGTTGGCACCATAGTGCAGGGCTATTACTGGCTGACAGCTGAGTAGTTCTGCGCCACAGTCTCAGAGAGAAAAGAAACTCATCGGCTGGCGGATCAATGGCTATCATCGATGGTGTGAAACTAGTTGGTTCACTGCCATCAATGGTAAAACCATCTGACATCAGGTAAAAACCATAGATGATTTCTAATCATCAATGGTTGATGGCCATCCCTAATGTGAGTGTTAGCAGAGTGCCAACAGGCTCATTAGAAGATCAGCACACGATCCAGACTGTGGCAGACATCATTATCCCTCTGATCCCGGGAAAGCACTGCATCATGCAGAGATCACAAACAGTGGGGGACAGATTGATGACAACCACACAGTGCTACTGGGGGCGATCGCCCCAATCGCCCCTACCTGGATCTACCACTGAATTCCTCACACATAGTTGAGTGCATAGCCTGTGGCAGATCCAGTGGGGATGGTCAGGGCAATTGCCTGCTCCCCTATCCCCATAACACACACACCTTCTCTTTAGATACTTGGAGCGACTGTAACCTCCCTCTCTTCCCTGGTACCTCATCTCTTCCTCGTATGGCATGGTATGCAGTGATTGAAGAGGTGGAACCCACTGAGAGCTCAAGCCCAGGGAGGAGATAAGGTACTGGGGAGAAGCTGGTGGTTGCGACAGACCAAAGTGCCTATGGAGAAGATATGTCAGTTAAGGGGGGCAATCACCCACCCCTGGATCCGCCAGTGCACAGAGCCACTCATGTAGCTATCAGTGTGTTGGAGAGCAGCAAGAATTTTCTTGTAGCACACATTATCCTTATTCTTTTTCCCAGTGTTTCCTCCATGGTGGGTTGAGAGTGATGATATCATCACTGTGTCCAGCATCAGAATGTAGGGATGGCCACTGTTGGGTTAACCATCGATTGTCACCATCGGTTATTGTTATCACTGATTATGGGGGAGGTATAAAAAGTCTTGGAGAATGATAAAGTGGAGAGATAAAGTACCAGCCAATCAGTTCCTAACTGCCATGTTACAGGCTGTGTTTGAAAAATGACAGTTAGAAGCTGATTGGATGTTAGTTTATCTCTCCTCAATTTATCACTTTCCAAGGCTTAGTACATCTGCCCCTATGAATGTTAATAGGTTTTCCAGCCAATCAGCTCCTAACTGTCATCAGTAAAAAAAAAAAAGACATATAGGAGCTGATTGGCTGCAGCACCATTTATCATTCGCAATGAGTGATAACAAGAATGTCACTCATTGTTAAATCTGCCCGTTGATGTATTATATAAGAATATGAGCAATTAAATAAGACACAACAACCTGTCAAAGTCAGAAAAATATCTCTATGCACACTACCATATTTGCACCTCACACAGGTCCGTGTTGCGCATGCGTACGCTCTCCCGTACGTGCGCATACTCACAGTCGCGGGCACCCGCAGGCGCATGGTATGCGTATTTACGGTAGAGTTTATGCGATCGTAGCGTGCGACTCAATCATTACATATTTTCACTAATAATGTATTTTGTAGATCATGGTCCCTTTGATAGATTCTGAAAGTTTGGTTAATATAGAATGTTTATGAACAGAGGAATCCCTCTTTGTTTGATACGAAGGGTCAGACAGGAGTAATACAGTGGTGTTTAGTATCCATCGGAAGAATATTTAATTAGAAATATTCCGGTGTTGGTTTGAAGCAGATCAATCGCTCGTGCGAATAGTTATGGACATAAGAAGTTTATGAACATTTACTTTATTTGCACTTTATTACCCATGCGGCGGGAAACCCAGTTTCCCTCCCACCTGAGCAGTTGGAAATAGTCACAGCCCACCTGTATGAATCAACCTATGACCTTTTGTTATAATGCGAAGCCGAATTCCTATGTCCAATGAACAATGAGATTGTAGGGACCATTGAATTGTATTGTGTGTGGGGCATAAATAGGCAGGCCGACCGTATCCAGTTCACTCTCTTCAACGGTTCTCATTGCTGATAATCGGGAGCTGGATATCGAGGCGCATGCGATCGTTTCCCTTTGTGCGTAAGTTTTCTCCGTAATCATATTGTCTTACTGTGAGCCATCTCTCTCTCTCTCTCTCTCTCTCTCTACTCTTTCTCTCGTATTTTCCTTTAATTGTATTGTATTGTATTTCCTGTGTAGTTTATCTGGTTAGTTGGTTTATGTTATATTGTAGTGTATGCTTTGTACTGTGATTCTTTTTGCAAGTATAATAGTCATAAAACATATAATAGGTTTCGGACCCTAAGCCCAGGTATCTGTGTATTCTTTATAGTGTTAAGTATTCTCTGAGCGTCGGTGACGCTCAAGCAGCTTTGTAGTTAATCAGGTTACACCAGGTTGCACTTACACTCTATCTCTACACTAAGGTATACTGTGTATCTCACTGTTAAAGGTATAGATATAAAGGTTTAACGTTGTGAGCGTCTGCATCGCTGGTGATCTCCTCGTGGTCCCGAGCGTCCGCTTCGCTATAGCGAATCATTACGTTAGTCGGCAGCCAATAGCGTGCCTGCCTGTGATCACTGGGCCGTAAGCGAACGTGACGCTTGAGCGTCTCGACTACGGCTGAGCGATCGCTACGCAACTTGCGTACCCTTACAGTACTTCTTATGTAGATAGCGTACAGTGTTCTTAGACCTCTTAAAGTGATTTATATACGATAAATATTCAGCTTTATCAATTGGGGGCTCGTCCGGGATCGCAATTAATGTAGCTGGTAAAACTTTAAACTTTCTTGTAGACACAGGGGCGGCCAAGTCAGTGATAAATTCAACAGTGGGCATGAGAACCACTGGTAGGACAATTCCAGCCATGGGAGTAACAGGAGTAGTCCAGCACTACCCTGTTAGCAAACCAGCCGAGATTACAATAGGGCCTTTGCATACCAAGCATTCCTTTTTGCTGGCTGCATCGGCACCAACCAATCTCCTGGGAAGAGACTTACTGTGTAAAATGGGGTGCGTCATTTATTGTACTCCTGAAGGTGTATTCTTGGACATACCTGAGAAACACGCTCAGGAAGTGCGAGACATGTTAGACTCCACATCAAAATTAATGTCACATACCATTATGACAAATAGGAATCCATCCCAAATAGAAGAGATGACATCTCAGATACCAGAGTCACTTTGGACAAAAGACGGACAAGACACTGGATTAATGGCAAACGTAGCTCCAGTAGTTGTACAAGTAAAAGATGGTAGGATAGCTCCAAAAAATCCCACAGTACCCTCTGAAGCCAGAGGTGGAGTTAGAAGTTTACCCAGTAATAGAGCGCTTGCTACAACAGGGCATTCTGGTAAGAACGTCCAGCACTGCTAATAGTCCCATCTTCCCTGTGAAAAAGAGTGGGGGGAGGGGTTACAGACTAGTGCAGGATCTAAGGGGGATTAACAAAATAGTTGAGAGTCAGTTCCCCGTAGTGCCAAATCCAGCTGTCATCCTAATGCAAATCCCTCCCACTGCCAAATTTTTCACTGTTATTGACCTCTGCTCCGCTTTCTTTTCGGTACCTCTGCACCCTGACAGCCAATATTTGTTTGCATTCACATACAGAGGACTCCAATACACGTGGACTCGATTACCCCAAGGTTTCATAGATAGTCCAAGTATATTTTCTCAGGCTTTGCATGATTGTTTACAGTCTTTCCAACCAGACAGTGGATCAGTATTGATACAGTATGTGGACGATTTATTACTGTGTTCAGATTCACTGGAAGCATCTCTGAAGGATACGAAACAGCTCCTGTTTCATCTTTCAGACACAGGACACAAGGTGTCCAAAGACAAGTTACAATTATGCCAAACTAAGGTAAAATATTTGGGACACTGTCTAACACAAGGACTGAGACACCTGACCACTGATAGAATCCAAGCAATTAGAGACATGACTCTGCCACAAACCCAGCAACAGATCAGAACGTTTTTAGGAATGTGTGGGTATTGCCGTAATTGGATCCCAGGGTTTGCCATTTTGGCGTTACCTTTGCAGGAAATGGTCTCCTCAAACAAACCTGATAGGATTTCGCATACAGACGAGTCCGAAACAGCATTTGAGAGACTCAAACAGTGCCTAACGCAGGCACCAGCACTAGGTATGCCAGACTATGGGAAACCCTTTGAACTATACGGAACAGAAAGTGCTGGTTGCGCGGCAGGTGTACTAACCCAAAAACACGGTGATGCCAGCAGGCCAGTTGCATACTACAGCGCTCAGCTAGACACGGTAGCGCGATCCCTCCCCACATGCTTGCGAAGCGTTGCTGCAATAGCATTGCTAGTGACAAAAAGCGAAGATGTCGTGCTAGGCCACAACCTCACAATCCATACGCCACATGCAGTATCAGCCTTATTGAATTCTGCCCAAACCAGACACGTCTCATCAGCGAGGTTTACAAGATGGGAATTGGCACTAATGGCCCCCGTAAACATCACCATAAGGAGATGCAGTGCATTAAATCCTGCAACGTATCTCCCAGGTGTGCCTGGTCAGGCACAAAGGGTGGAAGGTGAGAGTGATGGGGAAGGAGGATTTAACACAAAGGAAGATACACATGATTGTATGGAATATTTGACCCAAAATTTTACCGCAAGGCCTGACATCAGTGACAACCCACTGGAAGATGCAGAACTCACGTTCTACACGGACGGTAGTTGCCATAGACAGTCAGACTCGGGAGACTTGTGTACTGGATACGCAGTCGTAGATGACCAAGACACCATAGAAGCGGAACCGCTAGGCCCACCTCACTCAGCCCAGGTTGCTGAACTGGTCGCCCTAACCAGAGCATGTGAATTGGCTAAGGGTAAGTCAGCCAATATCTACACCGATTCTAGATACGCATTCGGGGTAGTCCATGATTTCGGAGCCCTATGGCGCCTCAGAAATTTCATGACGGCAGCTGGTACACCGGTAGCGCGTGCAGCTCACATAAAAAGGCTTCTAACAGCGATACAGGAACCCGACAGAGTGGCTGTTATCAAATGTAAAGCACACACATATAGCCAAGACCCGGTATCACTTGGTAACAGCCGAGCAGACGAAGCTGCTAAGTTAGCAGCTGCTACCCCCATACAGACAGACACCACACAATTAATGGTATTTAATACCATTAACACACAGAAGTTGTGTGAAATGCAAAATTTGTGTTCCACACAGGAAAAGGCAGTCTGGAAGGCAAAGGGATGTGGCCAGGAGTCTTCAGGACTCTGGACGGATGGACATGGTAAACCAGTGGCCCCCAGAGCATATCTTCCATGTCTGGCTGAAGCAGCTCACGGGCTGACTCATCTAGGCAAGGAAGGGATGTGCAAATTGGTAAGAGCCTATTGGTGCGCCCCAGGATTCTCCTCTCATGCGAGTAAAAGAGCAATGTCATGCCTTACCTGTTTGAGAAAGAATATTGGAAAGGCAATACCTACAGAACCATCCCATATCCCACCTGCCGGCGGCCCTTTCCAGGTAATACAAATTGACTTTATACAATTACCCCCTTGTCGGAATTTGAAATATGTACTTGTTTGTATAGATGTTTTCTCAAATTGGGTCGAAGCATTTCCTGCGGCTACAAATACCGCTATGTTTACTGCTAAGAAAATTGTGCAGGAATTTGTATGTAGATATGGTATCCCTAGAATAATCGAAAGTGATAGGGGTACCCATTTTACAGGTGATGTCTTTCAAGGAATGTGTAAGTTGATGGGAATTGATAGCAAGCTGCACACTCCGTACCGTCCACAGGCGAGTGCGAAGGTCGAAAGAGTGAACAGCACTATTAAAAATAAATTGAGTAAAGTGATGGCAGAGACAGGATTGACATGGCCAGAAGCTTTACCCATTGTATTGTACAGTATCAGAACCACTCCCAGGTCCCCTCTTAATCTGTCCCCTTTTGAAATCTTGTTTGGTCGACAACCGCATGTCATGATTAACCCTCAGGATGATTTGAAATGTAACAATGAAGTGACTGTAAAGTACTTGATTAACATGAGTAAACAGTTAAGGAATCAAAATGATAATCTGAAGTTGGTGATTCCTGATCTACCTGATAGTAATTGTCATGACATTGAACCTGGGGATTATGTAATGATACGGAATTTTCTACGCTCAGGTTGCCTTATTGACAGATGGGAAGGACCATACCAGGTCTTATTGACTAGCACTACGGCATTGAAGGTTGCTGAGAGAGAGACTTGGGTCCATTCATCCCACTGCAAGAAGGTTGCTGATCCAGAGAAGTCCCGTGATAAGGAACAGACGGTAGAGGTTGTATCACTGGAGTGTCTGTTCCAGGAGGACTGAGGCGGCACCTGAGCCTTGAAGACCGAGAGCTGTTGTCGACTCCCCACTCCCTTTTATTGTTTTCCTCCACTTCCCATCCCCTCTCCCTCAAAAAATTTTTTTCCTCCTTCTCATTTTTCTCCGTTTCCTTCTATAAGATGGACTTGCCCCAAGAGACTGTGATCCGGATTTTCCTGTTGACCATGATGTTGACCAGAGCAGTCTGTTCCGGCGAGAGTACCATGGAGGTCGATAGAGGTTCTGGAATGGGTTCTGATGATAAAGATGGAGGCGTAGTTTTCCAGGATCAACCTAACCAACAAGCAAAGGCGAGTATCAGAAAACGATCCGATAGCATTGACCATAGAAGGAATTGTGACGGATTGTTAGCTGAGGAAAACTGTATCTGTAGGCTCTGTAACAATGTCATTGAAGATGGGTGCATTAAGAAATGCCAATCCAGTTTTAATATCCATATGGACCGGCATCCATTGAGTGACTATCACTCCTTAGTGGGTAATGTGTTAAACAAAACAGATTGTTGGGTATGCTCTCAAGTACCTCAAGGTCATAGCAAATCAGGGCTAGTGCCATTTCCTTTAACGATAGGGGAGGTACTTGAGTTAAATGGTGGGAGACCGGTGGACAGGAGGTTTAATATCTCCAGCCCTCCTAGTTTGAAGCTCCACCAATACCATGTGGATAGGTCCCTATTATGTTTCAACATCTCCAATCCCAGAAAGCCGGGAAATTGGGAAGTGTCATGGAGTAACCACACCATGACCTTTTCGCATAGAGCAGATAGAATGCCTACAGATACAGAGCTTGTACGCCACATAGCCAGTAGAGGAAAATCTTTCCGGTATAGGTACACCTTAGGAAATAGGATTACGAGAGTTGGAGAAGTATCACCAGGATACTGTGCACATATCGTACAACCTGATACGTGTATTAAGCAGATGGAAGAATTAGGGTTAGGAGATTTCACCTGGAAGGTGTGTAATATGGTTATGTCCTTCTCCGTCCCATATGTTCTCCCCGATGATGCATATTTCATATGCGGGAGAAAGGCGTACAAGTGGCTTGCCCCAAACTCTGAAGGATTGTGTTATATTGGAAAAGTATTGCCTGAAGTAATGACTGTAACACATGACAAAATGAAGGACATACATCGTGGTGCCCAAGCTCCTTATACTCACACCCATTACGAGCACGTTGTTAAAAGGCACCTGATAGAGAAGACAGAGCATCCGGCCTCTGATCTGATAAGTGAATCCACCGGGATTCAATTCTTAATCGCGTTAGATTTCACCCGCACCGCTAGAGGAGTGCTGAATTATAAATACATATCGGCGCTCGCAAATTTGTTAGACAATATCACTGAAATGTATGATGACACGTTTAGATATACTGGAAGGGAACTTCAAGCTTATAAAACAGAACTGGTACAGCATAGAATGGTTCTTAATTACCTCACAGTAGTGACAGGTGGATATTGTGTTACATTAGCAACACAGTACGGCGTGAAGTGTTGCACGTATATCACGAATAGCACCGAGGATCCGGTCGAGGTCATAGACCAAAAGATGGACGATATTCTCCAATTGAAGTGGGAATTTCGCCGAAAACACAATCTCACTCTTGCTGCTGTAGGTAATGAGCTGACTGGTTGGGTGTCATGGTTGAACCCGCGAAATTGGTTCTCCGGTTTGGGAGACTGGGCTCAAGGAGTCATAATGGATGTTGGGAAGTTTCTCCTATGTATCTTAGGTGTTATCATAACGATCGGTTTGATATTTAGATGCGGTCAGGCTTTAATGAAGTGCAAACATCGTACCAGGGTAATGAGTTTAAGGAGTGAGGAAACTGTAATTAACCTGGATTTGATTTATGACCCAATGATAGAAACAATGATGTGATGAAAATGCGATTTCTACGGTCCGTTTCTTTCACCTGTTTTTCTGCTTTTCTCCAAGATAAAAAGACCCCCTTGGACGAGGAAGTCGACGAGACGCTATACAGACAACAGATAGACCAAAGAAGAAGTTTTGACCACTTGAGATATGGACACTTGATGAACTTTGCCATGGATCCCCAGTTTCCCTAGAATTCTTAAACTTACGCTAGCCCAACATTTTTTGTAAATCTAATGGCATTGACAAAGCTTTTTGCTCACACCTAATGGGCAACACAGCGCAAAGAAGACGACTTTCAACTGATACCGAACAAAACTTCAACCGACAGATGTACATTAACCTGACATAGAATACCACCGCATTTACCGTAATTATGTATTTTCTTCATTTCTACAACCCTCAGGTAATGACACACATAGTATAGGGAATACAGGCACAGATATCAGCAATCACATATTCCCCCATTCATGTATCATCAACTAAAATGTGCTCCCCATTTTGTTCAAAACCCGAAAAGAGCTCGGTAAAGTTTGACAGCCCATCCACAGACCCGTACCACGGGATAAGAAGGAATTCAAATGTATACTTCACAATACCTCGAAGCTTGATTTACAACACGTACGGCACGATGATACATGACCCCTCAAACACGGATTCATACACACATGCTTCTGCTATCTCACTAGGTCATACCCTCTTCACACCTACTCCTCTCTCCTCCCTTACCCAACCATGGAAATGAATTAACCCCTAACATATATTTTTCTCCTTTTGAAATGTTTTCAGGAAGTGGCAGTTATTATTGACTGCCAAAGGGTGGACTGTCAAAGTCAGAAAAATATCTCTATGCACACTACCATATTTGCACCTCACACAGGTCCGTGTTGCGCATGCGTACGCTCTCCCGTACGTGCGCATACTCACAGTCGCGGGCACCCGCAGGCGCATGGTATGCGTATTTACGGTAGAGTTTATGCGATCGTAGCGTGCGACTCAATCATTACATATTTTCACTAATAATGTATTTTGTAGATCATGGTCCCTTTGATAGATTCTGAAAGTTTGGTTAATATAGAATGTTTATGAACAGAGGAATCCCTCTTTGTTTGATATGAAGGGTCAGACAGGAGTAATACAGTGGTGTTTAGTATCCATCGGAAGAATATTTAATTAGAAATAATCCGGTGTTGGTTTGAAGCAGATCAATCGCTCGTGCGAATAGTTATGGACATAAGAAGTTTATGAACATTTACTTTATTTGCACTTTATTACCCATGCGGCGGGAAACCCAGTTTCCCTCCCACCTGAGCAGTTGGAAATAGTCACAGCCCACCTGTATGAATCAACCTATGACCTTTTGTTATAATGCGAAGCCGAATTCCTATGTCCAATGAACAATGAGATTGTAGGGACCATTGAATTGTATTGTGTGTGGGGCATAAATAGGCAGGCCGACCGTATCCAGTTCACTCTCTTCAACGGTTCTCATTGCTGATAATCGGGAGCTGGATATCGAGGCGCATGCGATCGTTTCCCTTTGTGCGTAAGTTTTCTCCGTAATCATATTGTCTTACTGTGAGCCATCTCTCTCTCTCTCTCTCTCTCTCTCTACTCTTTCTCTCGTATTTTCCTTTAATTGTATTGTATTGTATTTCCTGTGTAGTTTATCTGGTTAGTTGGTTTATGTTATATTGTAGTGTATGCTTTGTACTGTGATTCTTTTTGCAAGTATAATAGTCATAATACATATAATAGGTTTCGGACCCTAAGCCCAGGTATCTGTGTATTCTTTATAGTGTTAAGTATTCTCTGAGCGTCGGTGACGCTCAAGCAGCTTTGTAGTTAATCAGGTTACACCAGGTTGCACTTACACTCTGTCTCTACACTAAGGTATACTGTGTATCTCACTGTTAAAGGTATAGATATAAAGGTTTAACGTTGTGAGCGTCTGCATCGCTGGTGATCTCCTCGTGGTCCCGAGCGTCCGCTTCGCTATAGCGAATCATTACGTTAGTCGGCAGCCAATAGCGTGCCTGCCTGTGATCACTGGGCCGTAAGCGAACGTGACGCTTGAGCGTCTCGACTACGGCTGAGCGATCGCTACGCAACTTGCGTACCCTTACAGTACTTCTTACGTAGATAGCGTACAGTGTTCTTAGACCTCTTAAAGTGATTTATATACGATAAATATTCAGCTTTATCAAACCAAAAGATGGTCCCACGTAGTGTTCGCTCCTGGCGGAAGTGGACATGATATGGCTAGACCCGGGGTAGACAACCTCCAGCACTTCAGCTGCTGTGGAACTCCAGATCCCAGCATGCCATGCTACTGTTTTAGCATGCCCTGACATCAAATCTATGCTGGAGTTGCCTACACCTGGGCTAGTGGAAAAATATTTTACACAGTATTGCATTACTCGAGGTAGCGGCATATACACGGTCGAGTCACATTATTATGACCACCTCCTACATTTGACATTGGCAGTGCGTAGCCCATAAAGTACGTCACGTGTCATGTGCCATCTGCACACATATCCAGAGGCGTAACTAGCGTTTTTGGAGCCCAGGGCAAGATGAAGAGTGGCGACACCCCCCCCCCCCCTTAAAAAAAAAAAACACACACCAAAAGGAGTATGTGTGCGTGATGATAAAATGGACGTGGCCACACACCAGAAGGGGTGTGGTCACGCACCAGAAGGGGTGTAGCCACTGAAAATGCCCCACAGTGCCAGTTACATGCCCCACAGTGCCAGTTACATGCCCCACAGTGCCAGTTACATTGCCCCACAGTGCCAGATACATGCCCCACAGTGCCAGTTACATTGCCCCACAGTGCCAGTTGCATTGCCCCACAGTGCCAGATACATTGCCCCACAGTGCCAGTTGCAATGCCCCACAGTGCCAGATACATGCCCCACAGTGCCAGATACATTGCCCCACAGTGCCAGTTACAATGCCCCACAGTGCCAGTTACAATGCCCCACAGTGCCAGTTACAATGCCCCACAGTGCCAGTTCTTTTTTATGTTTACCTGCAGCGTTGAGGAGAAAGAGAGGGAACAGGCAGCAGTGTACACTGCTAGAGCCCGCCCTCACTCTCTGAAAGCACTCGCGGCTCCCCGTTCTGCTCCCACATGTGCTTCATGTGGTGATCGGTGGACCTTTTTTCCCTTCGTATGTGCGCCGAGGTCGCGCACGCGCAATGTAGATTTTGCGGAGGGGGGGGGGGGGGCGAGGATCCTGGCTGCCGCTGCCTGTACTGTGTGACAGGCACAGCAGCTGGGGAGACAGGGAGAGCGCATCGGTAGCGCCGGCGGAATCACTGACGCATGGGGCGAGCGGGCCGTGCAGGTGCCGGTGGCGCCCCCCTCTGCTGGGGCTGCCACGGCACCCAGGGCACGTGCCCTGCTCACCCTGTGCTAGATACGCCTCTGCATATTTCACTTGTTGCTGTCATGAGTAAAAGGGGCGATTTATCTGAGTTGCAAAAAGGGATGATTATCGGCTTTCGGGCCAAGGCTGTCAGTATTTCTTATACAGCGCAGTGTGTGAACTGTTGGCGTGCTGCTGCGGTAAAGGTGTATCGTAACTGGACAAATGGCACCATTGTGAATAACCGACGTGGAAACTGCGGAACCACCACGTGCCATTGATGTGAGAGGTGAACGACGGCTACGAAGGTGCGTGACGGCCGACCGATACGCTACAGTGGAGCAGCTCACCGACAAAATGAACCTGGGGGCTACCAGTCTAAAATGACAGTTCAGCCCAGCTAGCTGCTGTCCGCGCTGCACACGGCGGTTACTCTGGCTATAAGCTGGTGGCAGAGGCGGATTGGGTTGGAACACCAGCTCGGGAAGTTTATGAAAGCAGCCCTAATGGGGGTGGAGTCTGTTGAGGGGGAGGGGTCTGTCAAGAGGGCGGGGTCACTCCTCAGAGGTCCTGATTCTGAGATAGACACAGTTGGGGCCTCCTTTGCTTTACAACTTTATGTATATGCTGCTACAATGCCCTTCCCATCTGTACGTCTGAATATACAAGGACTGAAAGGCCCACTTTCAGTGTCTATTGACACTGCTGTCATGCCTTTAATTTACTTCTGATTTTATTGATCTTTCATTCTACAAACTCCTATTTTTAACCGTATATGTTTCAAAGTACAAGGAGGGGGATCACACGCTACATACAGCACAGTACAGGGAGGGAGCACACACTACATACAGCACAGTACAGGGAGGGAGCACACACTACATACAGCACAGTACAGGGAGGGGGAGCACACACTACATACAGCACAGTACAGGGAGGGAGCACACACTACATACAGCACAGTACAGGGAGGGAGCACACACTACATACAGCACAGTACAGGGAGGGAGCACACACTACATACAGCACAGTACAGGGAGGGGGAGCACACACTACATACAGCACAGTACAGGGAGGGAGCACACACTACATACAGCACAGTACAGGGAGGGAGCACACACTACATACAGCACAGTACAGGGAGGGAGCACACACTACATACAGCACAGTACAGGGAGGGAGCATACACTACATACAGCACAGTACAGGGATGGAGCATACACTACATACAGCACAGTACAGGGAGGGAGCATACACTACATACAGCACAGTACAGGTAGGGAGCACACACTACATACAGCACAGTACAGGGAGGGAGCACACACTACATACAGCACAGTACAGGGAGGGAGCACACACTACATACAGCACAGTACAGGGAGGGGGAGCACACACTACATACAGCACAGTACAGGGAGGGAGCACACACTACATACAGCACAGTACAGGGAGGGAGCACACACTACATACAGCACAGTACAGGGAGGGAGCATACACTACATACAGCACAGTACAGGGAGGGAGCATACACTACATACAGCACAGTACAGGGAGGGAGCAGGGCACACACTACATACAGCACAGTACAGAGAGGGAGCACACACTACATACAGCACAGTACAGGGAGGGAGATCACACACTACATACAGCACAGTACAGAGAGGGAGCACACACTACATACAGCACAGTACAGGGAGGGGGAGCACACACTACATACAGCACAGTACAGGGAGGGAGCACACACTACATACAGCACAGTACAGGGAGGGGGAGCACACACTACATACAGCACAGTACAGGGAGGGAGCACACACTACATACAGCACAGTACAGGGAGGGAGCACACACTACATACAGCACAGTACAGGGAGGGAGCACACACTACATACAGCACAGTACAGGGAGGGGGAGCACACACTACATACAGCACAGTACAGGGAGGGAGCACACACTACATACAGCACAGTACAGGGAGGGAGCACACACTACATACAGCACAGTACAGGGAGGGAGCACACACTACATACAGCACAGTACAGGGAGGGAGCATACACTACATACAGCACAGTACAGGGATGGAGCATACACTACATACAGCACAGTACAGGGAGGGAGCATACACTACATACAGCACAGTACAGGTAGGGAGCACACACTACATACAGCACAGTACAGGGAGGGAGCACACACTACATACAGCACAGTACAGGGAGGGAGCACACACTACATACAGCACAGTACAGGGAGGGGGAGCACACACTACATACAGCACAGTACAGGGAGGGAGCACACACTACATACAGCACAGTACAGGGAGGGAGCACACACTACATACAGCACAGTACAGGGAGGGAGCATACACTACATACAGCACAGTACAGGGAGGGAGCATACACTACATACAGCACAGTACAGGGAGGGAGCAGGGCACACACTACATACAGCACAGTACAGAGAGGGAGCACACACTACATACAGCACAGTACAGGGAGGGAGATCACACACTACATACAGCACAGTACAGAGAGGGAGCACACACTACATACAGCACAGTACAGGGAGGGGGAGCACACACTACATACAGCACAGTACAGGGAGGGAGCACACACTACATACAGCACAGTACAGGGAGGGGGAGCACACACTACATACAGCACAGTACAGGGAGGGAGCACACACTACATACAGCACAGTACAGGGAGGGAGCACACACTACATACAGCACAGTACAGGGAGGGAGCACACACTACATACAGCACAGTACAGGGAGGGAGCATACACTACATACAGCACAGTACAGGGAGGGAGCATACACTACATACAGCACAGTACAGGGAGGGAGCATACACTACATACAGCACAGTACAGGTAGGGAGCACACACTACATACAGCACAGTACAGGGAGGGAGCACACACTACATACAGCACAGTACAGGAGGGAGCACACACTACATACAGCACAGTACAGGGAGGGGGAGCACACACTACATACAGCACAGTACAGGGAGGGAGCACACACTACATACAGCACAGTACAGGGAGGGAGCACACACTACATACAGCACAGTACAGGGAGGGAGCATACACTACATACAGCACAGTACAGGGAGGGAGCATACACTACATACAGCACAGTACAGGGAGGGAGCAGGGCACACACTACATACAGCACAGTACAGAGAGGGAGCACACACTACATACAGCACAGTACAGGGAGGGAGATCACACACTACATACAGCACAGTACAGAGAGGGAGCACACACTACATACAGCACAGTACAGGGAGGGGGAGAATACACTACATACAGCACAGTACAGGGAGGGAGCACACACTACATACAGCACAGTACAGGGAGGGAGCACACACTACATACAGCACAGTACAGGGAGGGAGCATACACTTCATACAGCACAGTACAGGGAGGGAGCATACACTACATACAGCACAGTACAGGGAGGGAGCATACACTACATACAGCACAGTACAGGTAGGGAGCACACACTACATACAGCACAGTACAGGGAGGGAGCACACACTACATACAGCACAGTACAGGGAGGGAGCACACACTACATACAGCACAGTACAGGGAGGGGGAGCACACACTACATACAGCACAGTACAGGGAGGGAGCACACACTACATACAGCACAGTACAGGGAGGGAGCATACACTACATACAGCACAGTACAGGGAGGGAGCATACACTACATACAGCACAGTACAGGGAGGGAGCAGGGCACACACTACATACAGCACAGTACAGAGAGGGAGCACACACTACATACAGCACAGTACAGGGAGGGAGATCACACACTACATACAGCACAGTACAGAGAGGGAGCACACACTACATACAGCACAGTACAGGGAGGGAGCATACACTACATACAGCACAGTACAGGGAGGGAGCAGGGCACACACTACATACAGCACAGTACTGGGAGGGAGCACACACTACATAAAACAGCACAGTACAGGGAGGGGGAGAATACACTACATACAGCACAGTACTGGGAGGGAGCACACACTACATAATACAGCACAGTACAGGGAGGGGGAGAATACACTACATACAGCACAGTACAGGGAAGGAGCACACACTACATACAGCACAGTACAGGGAGGGAGCACACACTACATACAGCACAGTACAGGGATGGAGCACACACTACATACAGCACAGTACAGGGAGGGAGCACACACTACATACAGCACAGTACAGGGAGGGAGCACACACTACATACAGCACAGTACAGGGAGGGAGCATACACTACATACAGCACAGTACAGGGAGGGAGCATACACTACATACAGCACAGTACAGGGAGGGAGCATACACTACATACAGCACAGTACAGGGAGGGAGCAGGGCACACACTACATACAGCACAGTACAGAGAGGGAGCACACACTACATACAGCACAGTACAGGGAGGGAGCATACACTACATACAGCACAGTACAGGGAGGGAGCAGGGCACACACTACATACAGCACAGTACTGGGAGGGAGCACACACTACATAATACAGCACAGTACAGGGAGGGGGAGAATACACTACATACAGCACAGTACAGGGAGGGAGCACACACTACATAATACAGCACAGTACAGGGAGGGGGAGAATACACTACATACAGCACAGTACAGGGAGGGAGCACACACTACATACAGCACAGTACAGGGAGGGAGCACACACTACATACAGCACAGTACAGGGAGGGGGAGCACACACTACATACAGCACAGTACAGGGAGGGAGCACACACTACACAGTACAGGGAGGGGGAGAATACACTACATACAGCACAGTACAGGGAGGGAGCACACACTACATACAGCACAGTACAGGGAGAGAGAGCACACACTACATACAGCACAGTACAGGGAGGGAGCACACACTACATACAGCACAGTACAGGGAGGGAGTACACACTACATACAGCACAGTACAGGGAGGGAGCACACACTACATACAGCACAGTACAGGGAGGAGCACACACTACATACAGCACAGTACAGGGAGGGGGAGCACACACTACATACAGCACAGTACAGGGAGGGAGCATACACTACATACAGCACAGTACAGGGAGGGAGCATACACTACATACAGCACAGTACAGGGAGGGAGCACACACTACATACAGCATAGTGCAGGGAGGGAGCACACACTACATACAGCACATTACAGGGAGGGAGCAGGGCACACACTACATACAGCACAGTACAGGGAGAGGGAGCACACACTACATTCAGCACAGTACAGGGAGGGGGAGCACACACTACATACAGCACAGTACAGGGAGGGAGCACACACTACATTCAGCACAGTACAGGGAGGGAGCACACACTACATACAGCACAGTACAAGGAGGGAGCACACACTACATACAGCACAGTACAGGGAGGGACCACACACTACATACAGCACAGTACAGGGAGGGGAAGCACACACTACATACAGCACAGTACAGGGAGGGAGCACACACTACATACAGCACAGTACTGGGAGGGAGCACACACTACATAATACAGCACAGTACAGGGAGGGGGAGAATACACTACATACAGCACAGTACAGGGAGGGAGCACACACTACATACAGCATACCTCCCAACTTTGTGCTGCTGTAAAGAGGGACACACAGCGCGCGCTCCCGAAAAAGGGGCGTGGCTTATGGAAAAGGGGCGTGACTTCGCGGGAGGACCCGCGATCGCGAGTCACGCCCCCCGATTTCGTCACTGAGGGGGCATGCCCAGCGCTCCGTGAGCCGCTGGCATGCCTCCTCTCCCCCTGTCTGCGCTGAATAGACGCTGTGCGCATGCGCACAGCGTCTATTCTCTGCTGCTCTGCTAAGCAGGGCAGCGAGAAACAGAGCCTCTCAACTGTCCCCCCCCACCGCGGGACACTGCGACCCGCGAGTGGGACAGCGGGACAGTCCCCAAAAAACGGGACTGTCCCGCGAAAATCGGGACAGTTGGGAGGTATGCATACAGCACAGTACAGGGAGGGAGCACACACTACATACAGCACAGTACAGGGAGGGAGCACACACTACATACAGCACAGTACAGGGAGAGAGCACACACTACATACAGCACAGTACAGGGAGGGGGAGCACACACTACATACAGCACAGTACAGGGAGGGAGCACACACTACATACAGCACAGTACAGGGAGGGAGTACACACACTACATACAGCACAGTACAGGGAGGGAGCATACACTACATACAGCACAGTACAGGGAGGGAGCAGGGCACACACTACATACAGCATAGTACAGGGAGGGAGCACACACTACATACAGCACAGTAGAGGGAGGGAGCACACACTACATACAGCACAGTACAGGGAAGGGGAGCACACACTACATACAGCACAGTACAGGGAAGGAGCACACACTACATACAGCACAGTACTGGGAGGGAGCACACACTACATAATACAGCACAGTACAGGGAGGGGGAGAATACACTACATACAGCACAGTACAGGGAGGGAGCACACACTACATACAGCACAGTACAGAGAGGGAGCACACACTACACACAACACAGTACAGGGAGGGGGAGAATACACTACATACAGCACAGTACAGGGTGGGAGCACACACTACATACAGCACAGTACAGGGAGAGGGAGCACACACTACATACAGCACAGTACAGGGAGGGAGCACACACTACATACAGCACAGTACAGGGAGGGAGTACACACTACATACAGCACAGTACAGGGAGGGAGCACACACTACATACAGCACAGTACAGGGAGGGAGCACACACTACATACTGCACAGTACAGGGAGGGGGAGCACACACTACATACAGCACAGTACAGGGAGGGAGCACACACTACATACAGCACAGTACAGGGAGGGAGAGCACACACTACATACAGCACAGTACAGTACAGGGAGGGGGAGCATACACTACATACAGCACAGTACAGGGAGGGAGCACACACTACATACAGCACAGTACAGGGAGGAGGAGCACACACTACATACAGCACTGTACAGGGAGGGAGCACACACTACATAAAGCACAGTACAGGGAGAGAGCACACACTACATACAGCACAGTACAGGGAGGGAGCACACACTACATACAGAACAGTACAGGGAGGGAGCACACACTACTTACAGCACAGTACAGGGAGGGAGCACACACTACATACAGCACAGTACAGGGAGGGAGCACACACTACATACAGCACAGTACAGGGAGGGAGCACACACTACATACAGCACAGTACAGGGAGGGAGCACACACTACATACAGCATAGTACAGGGAGGGAGCACACACTACATACAGCACAGTACAGGGAGGGAGCAGGGCACACACTACATACAGCACAGTACAGGGAGAGGGAGCACACACTACATTCAGCACAGTACAGGGAGGGGGAGCACACACTACATACAGCACAGTACAGGGAGGGAGCACATACTACATTTAGCACAGTACAGGGAGGGATCACACACTACATACAGCACAGTACAGGGAGGGGAAGCACACACTACATACAGCACAGTACAGGGAGGGAGCGCACACTACATACAACACAGTACAGGGAGAGGGAGCACACACTACATACAGCACAGTACAGGGAGGGAGCACACACTACTTACAGCACAGTACAGGGAGGGGGAGCACACACTACATACAGCACAGTACAGGGAGGGGGAGCACACACTACATACAGCACAGTAAAGGGAGGAGGAGCACACACTACATACAGCACAGTACAGGGAGGGAGCACAAACTACATACAGCACAGTACAGGGAGGGGGAGCACACACTACATACAGCACAGTACAGGGAGGGGGAGCACACACTACATACAGCACAGTACAGTACAGGGAGGGGGAGCACACACTACATACAGCACAGTACAGGGAGGGGGAGCACACACTACATACAGCACAGTACAGGGAGGGAGCACACACTACATACAGCACAGTACAGGGAGGGAGAGCACACACTACATACAGCACAGTACAGTACAGGGAGGGGGAGCATACACTACATACAGCACAGTACAGGGAGGGAGCACACACTACATACAGCACAGTACAGGGAGGAGGAGCACACACTACATACAGCACAGTACAGGGAGGGAGCACACAATACATACAGCACAGTACAGGGAGGGAGCACACACTACATACAGCACAGTACAGGGAGGGAGCACACACTACATACAGCACAGTACAGGGAGGGAGCACACACTACATACAGCATAGTGCAGGGAGGGAGCACACACTACATACAGCACATTACAGGGAGGGAGCAGGGCACACACTACATACAGCACAGTACAGGGAGAGGGAGCACACACTACATTCAGCACAGTACAGGGAGGGGGAGCACACACTACATACAGCACAGTACAGGGAGGGAGCACACACTACATTCAGCACAGTACAGGGAGGGAGCACACACTACATACAGCACAGTACAAGGAGGGAGCACACACTACATACAGCACAGTACAGGGAGGGACCACACACTACATACAGCACAGTACAGGGAGGGGAAGCACACACTACATACAGCACAGTACAGGGAGGGAGCGCACACTACATACAACACAGTACAGGGAGAGGGAGCACACACTACATACAGCACAGTACAGGGAGGGAGCACACACTACATACAGCACAGTACAGGGAGGGGGAGCACACACTACATACAGCACAGTACAGGGAGGGGGAGCACACACTACATACAGCACAGTACAGGGAGGGGGAGCACACACTACATACAGCACAGTACAGGGAGGGAGCACAAACTACATACAGCACAGTACAGGGAGGGGGGAGCAAACACTACATACAGCACAGTACAGGGAGGGGGAGCACACACTACATACAGCACAGTACAGGGAGGGGGAGCACACACTACATACAGCACAGTACAGGGAGGGGGAGCACACACTACATACAGCACAGTACAGGGAGGGAGCACACACTACACACAACACAGTACAGGGAGGGGGAGAATACACTACATACAGCACAGTACAGGTAGGGAGCACACACTACATACAGCACAGTACAGGGAGAGGGAGCACACACTACATACAGCACAGTACAGGGAGGGAGCACACACTACATATAGCACAGTACAGGGAGGGAGTACACACTACATACAGCACAGTACAGGGAGGGAGCACACACTACATACAGCACAGTACAGGGAGGGGGAGCACACACTACATACAGCACAGTACAGGGAGGGAGCACACACTACATACAGCACAGTACAGGGAGGGAGAGCACACACTACATACAGCACAGTACAGTACAGGGAGGGGGAGCATACACTACATACAGCACAGTACAGGGAGGGAGCACACACTACATACAGCACAGTACAGGGAGGAGGAGCACACACTACATACAGCACAGAACAGGGAGGGAGCACACACTACATAAAGCACAGTACAGGGAGGGAGCACACACTACATACAGCACAGTACAGGGAGGGAGCACACACTACATACAGCACAGTACAGGGAGGGAGCACACACTACATACAGCATAGTACAGGGAGGGAGCACACACTACATACAGCACAGTACAGGGAGGGAGCAGGGCACACACTACATACAGCACAGTACAGGGAGGGAGCACACACTACATACCGCACAGTACAGGGAGGGAGCACACACTACATACAGCACAGTACAGGGAGGGGGAGCACACACTACATACAGCACAGTACAGGGAGGGAGCACACACTACATACAGCACAGTACTGGGAGGGAGCACACACTACATAATACAGCACAGTACAGGGAGGGGGAGAATACACTACATACAGCACAGTACAGGGAGGGAGCACACACTACATACAGCACAGTACAGGGAGGGAGCACACACTACATATAGCACAGTACAGGGAGGGAGCACACACTACATACAGCACAGTACAGGGAGGGAGCACACACTACATACAGCACAGTACAGGGAGGGGGAGCACACACTACATACAGCACAGTACAGGGAGGGAGCACACACTACACACAACACAGTACAGGGAGGGGGAGAATACACTACATACAGAACAGTACAGGGAGGGAGCACACACTACATACAGCACAGTACAGGGAGAGGGAGCACACACTACATACAGCACAGTACAGGGAGGGAGCACACACTACATACAGCACAGTACAGGGAGGGAGCACACACTACATAAAGCACAGTACAGGGAGGGAGCACACACTACATACAGCACAGTACAGGGAGGGAGCACACACTACATACAGCACAGTACAGGGAGGGGGAGCACACACTACATACAGCACAGTACAGGGAGGGAGCACACACTACATACAGCACAGTACAGGGAGGGAGAGCACACACTACATACAGCACAGTACAGTACAGGGAGGGGGAGCATACACTACATACAGCACAGTACAGGGAGGGAGCACACACTACATACAGCACAGTACAGGGAGGAGGAGCACACACTACATACAGCACAGTACAGGGAGGGAGCACACACTACATACAGCACAGTACAGGGAGGGAGCACACACTACATACAGCACAGTACAGGGAGGGAGCACACACTACATACAGCACAGTACAGGGAGGGAGCACACACTACATACAGCATAGTACAGGGAGGGAGCACACACTACATACAGCACAGTACAGGGAGGGAGCACACACTACATACAGCATAGTACAGGGAGGGAGCACACACTACATACAGCACAGTACAGGGAGGGAGCAGGGCACACACTACATACAGCACAGTACAGGGAGAGGGAGCACACACTACATTCAGCACAGTACAGGGAGGGGGAGCACACACTACATACAGCACAGTACAGGGAGGGAGCACATACTACATTTAGCACAGTACAGGGAGGGAGCACACACTACATACAGCACAGTACAAGGAGGGAGCACACACTACATACAGCACAGTACAGGGAGGGATCACACACTACATACAGCACAGTACAGGGAGGGGAAGCACACACTACATACAGCACAGTACAGGGAGGGAGCGCACACTACATACAACACAGTACAGGGAGAGGGAGCACACACTACATACAGCACAGTACAGGGAGGGAGCACACACTACATACAGCACAGTACAGGGAGGGGGAGCACACACTACATACAGCACAGTACAGGGAGGGGGAGCACACACTACATACAGCACAGTAAAGGGAGGGGGAGCACACACTACATACAGCACAGTACAGGGAGGGAGCACAAACTACATACAGCACAGTACAGGGAGGGGGAGCACACACTACATACAGCACAGTACAGGGAGGGGGAGCACACACTACATACAGCACAGTACAGTACAGGGAGGGGGAGCACACACTACATACAGCACAGTACAGGGAGGGGGAGCACACACTACATACAGCACAGTACAGGGAGGGAGCACACACTACATACAGCACAGTACAGGGAGGGAGCACACACTACATACAGCACAGTACAGGGAGGGAGCACACACTACATACAGCACAGTACAGGGAGGGAGCACACACTACATACAGCATAGTACAGGGAGGGAGCACACACTACATACAGCACAGTACAGGGAGGGAGCAGGGCACACACTACATACAGCACAGTACAGGGAGAGGGAGCACACACTACATTCAGCACAGTACAGGGAGGGGGAGCACACACTACATACAGCACAGTACAGGGAGGGAGCACACACTACATTCAGCACAGTACAGGGAGGGAGCACACACTACATACAGCACAGTACAAGGAGGGAGCACACACTACATACAGCACAGTACAGGGAGGGATCACACACTACATACAGCACAGTACAGGGAGGGAAAGCACACACTACATACAGCACAGTACAGGGAGGGAGCGCACACTACATACAACACAGTACAGGGAGAGGGAGCACACACTACATACAGCACAGTACAGGGAGGGAGCACACACTACATACAGCACAGTACAGGGAGGGGGAGCACACACTACATACAGCACAGCACAGGGAGGGGGAGCACACACTACATACAGCACAGTACAGGGAGGGGGAGCACACACTACATACAGCACAGTACAGGGAGGGGGAGCACACACTACACACTACACACAACACAGTACAGGGAGGGGGAGAATACACTACATACAGCACAGTACAGGTAGGGAGCACAGACTACATACAGCACAGTACAGGGAGAGGGAGCACACACTACATACAGCACAGTACAGGGAGGGAGCACACACTACATACAGCACAGTACAGGGAGGGAGTACACACTACATACAGCACAGTACAGGGAGGGAGCACACACTACATACAGCACAGTAAAGGGAGGGAGCACACACTACATACAGCACAGTACAGGGAGGGGGAGCACACACTACATACAGCACAGTACAGGGAGGGAGCACACACTACATACAGCACAGTACAGGGAGGGAGAGCACACACTACATACAGCACAGTACAGTACAGGGAGGGGGAGCATACTCTACATACAGCACAGTACAGGAAGGGAGCACACACTACATACTGCACAGTACAGGGAGGAGGAGCACACACTATATACAGCACAGTACAGGGAGGGAGCACACACTACATACAGCACAGTACAGGGAGGGAGCACACACTACATACAGCACAGTACAGGGAGGGAGCACACACTACATACAGCACAGTACAGGGAGGGAGCACACACTACATACAGCATAGTACAGGGAGGGAGCACACACTACATACAGCACAGTACAGGGAGGGAGCAGGGCACACACTACATACAGCACAGTACAGGGAGAGGGAGCACACACTACATTCAGCACAGTACAGGGAGGGGGAGCACACACTACATACAGCACAGTACAGGGAGGGAGCACACACTACATTCAGCACAGTACAGGGAGGGAGCACACACTACATACAGCACAGTACAGGGAGAGGGAGCACACACTACATTCAGCACAGTACAGGGAGGGGGAGCACACACTACATACAGCACAGTACAGGGAGGGAGCACACACTACATTCAGCACAGTACAGGGAGGGAGCACACACTACATACAGCACAGTACAAGGAGGGAGCACACACTACATACAGCACAGTACAGGGAGGGATCACACACTACATACAGCACAGTACAGGGAGGGGAAGCACACACTACATACAGCACAGTACAGGGAGGGAGCACACACTACATTCAGCACAGTACAGGGAGGGAGCACACACTACATACAGCACGGTACAAGGAGGGAGCACACACTACATACAGCACAGTACAGGGAGGGATCACACACTACATACAGCACAGTACAGGGAGGGGAAGCACACACTACATACAGCACAGTACAGGGAGGGAGCGCACACTACATACAACACAGTACAGGGAGAGGGAGCGCACACTACATACAGCACAGTACAGGGAGGGAGCACACACTACATACAGCACAGTACAGGGAGGGGGAGCACACACTACATACAGCACAGTACAGGGAGGGGGAGCACACACTACATACAGCACAGTACAGGGAGGGGGAGCACACACTACATACAGCACAGTACAGGGAGGGGGAGCACACACTACATACAGCACAGTACAGGGAGGGAGCACAAACTACATACAGCACAGTACAGGGAGGGAGCACACACTACATACAGCACAGTACAGGGAGGGAGCACACACTACATACAGCACAGTACAGGGAGGGAGCACACACTACATACAGCACAGTACAGGGAGGGAGCACACACTACATACAGCACAGTATAGCCAGGGAGCACACAATACATACAGCACAGTACAGGGATGGAGTACACACTACATGCAGCACAGTACAGGGAGGGGGCACACACTACATACAGCACAGTACAGGGAGGGGGAGCACACACTACATACAGCACAGTACAGGGAGGGAGCACAGACTACATACAGCACAGCACAGGGAGGGAGCACAGACTACATACAGCACAGCACAGGGAGGGAGCACACACTACATACAGCTCAGTACAGGGAGGGGGAGCACACACTACATACAGCACAGCAGAGGGAGGGGGAGCACACACTACATACAGCACAGTACAGGGAGTGGGAGCACACAATACATACAGCATAGTACAGGGAGGGAACACACACTACATACAGCACAGTACAGGGAGGGGGAGCACACACTAAATACAGTACAGTACAGGGAGGGGGAGCACACACTACATACAGCACAGTACAGAGAGGTGGAGCACACACTACATACAGCACAGTACAGGGAGGGAGCACACACTACATACAGCACAGTACAGGGAGGGAGCACACACTACATACAGCACAGTACAGGGAGGATGAGCACACACTACATACAGCACAGTACAGGGAGGGAGCACACACTACATACAGCACAGTACAGGGAGGGAGCATACACTACATACAGCACAGTACAGGGAGGGAACATACACTACATACAGCACAGTACAGGGAGGGAGCAGGGCACACACTACATACAGCACAGTACAGGGAGGGAGCACACACTACATACAGCACAGTACAGGGAGGGAGCACACACTACATACAGCACAGTACAGGGAGGGGGAGCACACACTACATACAGCACAGTACAGGGAGGGGGAGCACACACTACATACAGCACAGTACAGGGAGGGAGCACACACTACATGCAGCACAGTACCGGGAGGGAGAGCACACACTACATACAGCACAGTACAGTACAGTACAGGGAGGGGGAGCATACACTACATACAGCACAGTACAGGGAGGGAGCACACACTACATACAGCACAGTACAGGGAGGAGGAGCACACACTACATACAGCACAGTACAGTGAGGGAGCACACAATACATACAGCACAGTACAGGGAGGGAGCACACACTACATACAGCACAGTACAGGGAGGGAGCACACACTACATACAGCACAGTACAGGGAGGGAGCACACACTACATACAGCATAGTGCAGGGAGGGAGCACACACTACATACAGCACATTACAGGGAGGGAGCAGGGCACACACTACATACAGCACAGTACAGGGAGAGGGAGCACACACTACATTCAGCACAGTACAGGGAGGGGGAGCACACACTACATACAGCACAGTACAGGGAGGGAGCACACACTACATTCAGCACAGTACAGGGAGGGAGCACACACTACATACAGCACAGTACAAGGAGGGAGCACACACTACATACAGCACAGTACAGGGAGGGACCACACACTACATACAGCACAGTACAGGGAGGGGAAGCACACACTACATACAGCACAGTACAGGGAGGGAGCACACACTACATACAGCACAGTACTGGGAGGGAGCACACACTACATAATACAGCACAGTACAGGGAGGGGGAGAATACACTACATACAGCACAGTACAGGGAGGGAGCACACACTACATACAGCATACCTCCCAACTTTGTGCTGCTGTAAAGAGGGACACACAGCGCGCGCTCCCGAAAAAGGGGCGTGGCTTATGGAAAAGGGGCGTGACTTCGCAGGAGGACCCGCGATCGCGAGTCACGCCCCCCGATTTCGTCACTGAGGGGGCATGCCCAGCGCTCCGTGAGCCGCTGGCATGCCTCCTCTCCCCCTGTCTGCGCTGAATAGACGCTGTGCGCATGCGCACAGCGTCTATTCTCTGCTGCTCTGCTAAGCAGGGCAGCGAGAAACAGAGCCTCTCAACTGTCCCCCCCCACCGCGGGACACTGCGACCCGCGAGTGGGACAGCGGGACAGTCCCCAAAAAACGGGACTGTCCCGCGAAAATCGGGACAGTTGGGAGGTATGCATACAGCACAGTACAGGGAGGGAGCACACACTACATACAGCACAGTACAGGGAGGGAGCACACACTACATACAGCACAGTACAGGGAGGGAGCACACACTACATACAGCACAGTACAGGGAGGGGGAGCACACACTACATACAGCACAGTACAGGGAGGGAGCACACACTACATACAGCACAGTACAGGGAGGGAGTACACACACTACATACAGCACAGTACAGGGAGGGAGCATACACTACATACAGCACAGTACAGGGAGGGAGCAGGGCACACACTACATACAGCACAGTACAGGGAGGGAGCACACACTACATACAGCACAGTACAGGGAGGGAGCACACACTACATACAGCACAGTACAGGGAAGGGGAGCACACACTACATACAGCACAGTACAGGGAAGGAGCACACACTACATACAGCACAGTACTGGGAGGGAGCACACACTACATAATACAGCACAGTACAGGGAGGGGGAGAATACACTACATACAGCACAGTACAGGGAGGGAGCACACACTACATACAGCACAGTACAGAGAGGGAGCACACACTACACACAACACAGTACAGGGAGGGGGAGAATACACTACATACAGCACAGTACAGGGTGGGAGCACACACTACATACAGCACAGTACAGGGAGAGGGAGCACACACTACATACAGCACAGTACAGGGAGGGAGCACACACTACATACAGCACAGTACAGGGAGGGAGTACACACTACATACAGCACAGTACAGGGAGGGAGCACACACTACATACAGCACAGTACAGGGAGGGAGCACACACTACATACTGCACAGTACAGGGAGGGGGAGCACACACTACATACAGCACAGTACAGGGAGGGAGCACACACTACATACAGCACAGTACAGGGAGGGAGAGCACACACTACATACAGCACAGTACAGTACAGGGAGGGGGAGCATACACTACATACAGCACAGTACAGGGAGGGAGCACACACTACATACAGCACAGTACAGGGAGGAGGAGCACACACTACATACAGCACTGTACAGGGAGGGAGCACACACTACATAAAGCACAGTACAGGGAGGGAGCACACACTACATACAGCACAGTACAGGGAGGGAGCACACACTACATACAGCACAGTACAGGGAGGGAGCACACACTACATACAGCATAGTACAGGGAGGGAGCACACACTACATACAGCACAGTACAGGGAGGGAGCAGGGCACACACTACATACAGCACAGTACAGGGAGGGAGCACACACTACATACAGCACAGTACAGGGAGGGAGCACACACTACATACAGCACAGTACAGGGAGGGGGAGCACACACTACATACAGCACAGTACAGGGAGGGGGCACACACTACATACAGCACAGTACTGGGAGGGAGCACACACTACATAATACAGCACAGTACAGGGAGGGGGAGAATACACTACATACAGCACAGTACAGGGAGGGAGCACACACTACATACAGCATAGTACAGGGAGGGAGCACACACTACATATAGCACAGTACAGGGAGGGAGCACACACTACATACAGCACAGTACAGGGAGGGAGCACACACTACATACAGCACAGTACAGGGAGGGGGAGCACACACTACATACAGCACAGTACAGGGAGGGAGCACACACTATACACAACACAGTACAGGGAGGGGGAGAATACACTACATACAGAACAGAACAGGGAGGGAGCACACACTACATACAGCACAGTACAGGGAGAGGGAGCACACACTACATACAGCACAGTACAGGGAGTGAGCACACACTACATACAGCACAGTACAGGGAGGGAGCACACACTACATACAGCACAGTACAGGGAGGGAGCACACACTACATACAGCACAGTACAGGGAGGGAGCACACACTACATACAGCACAGTACAGGGAGGGGGAGCACACACTACATACAGCACAGTACAGGGAGGGAGCACACACTACATACAGCACAGTACAGGGAGGGAGAGCACACACTACATACAGCACAGTACAGTACAGGGAGGGGGAGCATACACTACATACAGCACAGTACAGGGAGGGAGCACACACTACATACAGCACAGTACAGGGAGGAGGAGCACACACTACATACAGCACAGTACAGGGAGGGAGCACACAATACATACAGCACAGTACAGGGAGGGAGCACACACTACATACAGCACAGTACAGGGAGGGAGCACACACTACATACAGCATAGTGCAGGGAGGGAGCACACACTACATACAGCATAGTGCAGGGAGGGAGCACACACTACATACAGCACATTACAGGGAGGGAGCAGGGCACACACTACATACAGCACAGTACAGGGAGAGGGAGCACACACTACATTCAGCACAGTACAGGGAGGGGGAGCACACACTACATACAGCACAGTACAGGGAGGGAGCACACACTACATTCAGCACAGTACAGGGAGGGAGCACACACTACATACAGCACAGTACAAGGAGGGAGCACACACTACATACAGCACAGTACAGGGAGGGACCACACACTACATACAGCACAGTACAGGGAGGGGAAGCACACACTACATACAGCACAGTACAGGGAGGGAGCGCACACTACATACAACACAGTACAGGGAGAGGGAGCACACACTACATACAGCACAGTACAGGGAGGGAGCACACACTACATACAGCACAGTACAGGGAGGGGGAGCACACACTACATACAGCACAGTACAGGGAGGGGGAGCACACACTACATACAGCACAGTACAGGGAGGGGGAGCACACACTACATACAGCACAGTACAGGGAGGGAGCACAAACTACATACAGCACAGTACAGGGAGGGGGGAGCAAACACTACATACAGCACAGTACAGGGAGGGGGAGCACACACTACATACAGCACAGTACAGGGAGGGGGAGCACACACTACATACAGCACAGTACAGGGAGGGGGAGCACACACTACATACAGCACAGTACAGGGAGGGAGCACACACTACACACAACACAGTACAGGGAGGGGGAGAATACACTACATACAGCACAGTACAGGTAGGGAGCACACACTACATACAGCACAGTACAGGGAGAGGGAGCACACACTACATACAGCACAGTACAGGGAGGGAGCACACACTACATACAGCACAGTACAGGGAGGGAGTACACACTACATACAGCACAGTACAGGGAGGGAGCACACACTACATACAGCACAGTACAGGGAGGGGGAGCACACACTACATACAGCACAGTACAGGGAGGGAGCACACACTACATACAGCACAGTACAGGGAGGGAGAGCACACACTACATACAGCACAGTACAGTACAGGGAGGGGGAGCATACACTACATACAGCACAGTACAGGGAGGGAGCACACACTACATACAGCACAGTACAGGGAGGAGGAGCACACACTACATACAGCACAGAACAGGGAGGGAGCACACACTACATAAAGCACAGTACAGGGAGGGAGCACACACTACATACAGCACAGTACAGGGAGGGAGCACACACTACATACAGCACAGTACAGGGAGGGAGCACACACTACATACAGCATAGTACAGGGAGGGAGCACACACTACATACAGCACAGTACAGGGAGGGAGCAGGGCACACACTACATACAGCACAGTACAGGGAGGGAGCACACACTACATACCGCACAGTACAGGGAGGGAGCACACACTACATACAGCACAGTACAGGGAGGGGGAGCACACACTACATACAGCACAGTACAGGGAGGGAGCACACACTACATACAGCACAGTACTGGGAGGGAGCACACACTACATAATACAGCACAGTACAGGGAGGGGGAGAATACACAACATACAGCACAGTACAGGGAGGGAGCACACACTACATACAGCACAGTACAGGGAGGGAGCACACACTACATATAGCACAGTACAGGGAGGGAGCACACACTACATACAGCACAGTACAGGGAGGGAGCACACACTACATACAGCACAGTACAGGGAGGGGGAGCACACACTACATAGAGCACAGTACAGGGAGGGAGCACACACTACACACAACACAGTACAGGGAGGGGGAGAATACACTACATACAGAACAGTACAGGAAGGGAGCACACACTACATACAGCACAGTACAGGGAGAGGGAGCACACACTACATACAGCACAGTACAGGGAGGGAGCACACACTACATACAGCACAGTACAGGGAGGGAGCACACACTACATACAGCACAGTACAGGGAGGGAGCACACACTACATACAGCACAGTACAGGGAGGGAGCACACACTACATACAGCACAGTACAGGGAGGGGGAGCACACACTACATACAGCACAGTACAGGGAGGGAGCACACACTACATACAGCACAGTACAGGGAGGGAGAGCACACACTACATACAGCACAGTACAGTACAGGGAGGGGGAGCATACACTACATACAGCACAGTACAGGGAGGGAGCACACACTACATACAGCACAGTACAGGGAGGAGGAGCACACACTACATACAGCACAGTACAGGGAGGGAGCACACACTACATACAGCACAGTACAGGGAGGGAGCACACACTACATACAGCACAGTACAGGGAGGGAGCACACACTACATACAGCACAGTACAGGGAGGGAGCACACACTACATACAGCATAGTACAGGGAGGGAGCACACACTACATACAGCACAGTACAGGGAGGGAGCAGGGCACACACTACATACAGCACAGTACAGGGAGAGGGAGCACACACTACATTCAGCACAGTACAGGGAGGGGGAGCACACACTACATACAGCACAGTACAGGGAGGGAGCACATACTACATTTAGCACAGTACAGGGAGGGAGCACACACTACATACAGCACAGTACAAGGAGGGAGCACACACTACATACAGCACAGTACAGGGAGGGATCACACACTACATACAGCACAGTACAGGGAGGGGAAGCACACACTACATACAGCACAGTACAGGGAGGGAGCGCACACTACATACAACACAGTACAGGGAGAGGGAGCACACACTACATACAGCACAGTACAGGGAGGGAGCACACACTACATACAGCACAGTACAGGGAGGGGGAGCACACACTACATACAGCACAGTACAGGGAGGGAGCACAAACTACATACAGCACAGTACAGGGAGGGGGAGCACACACTACATACAGCACAGTACAGGGAGTGGGAGCACACACTACATACAGCACAGTACAGTACAGGGAGGGGGAGCACACACTACATACAGCACAGTACAGGGAGGGGGAGCACACACTACATACAGCACAGTACAGGGAGGGAGCACACACTACATACAGCACAGTACAGGGAGGGAGAGCACACACTACATACAGCACAGTACAGTACAGGGAGGGGGAGCATACACTACATACAGCACAGTACAGGGAGGGAGCACACACTACATACAGCACAGTACAGGGAGGAGGAGCACACACTACATACAGCACAGTACAGGGAGGGAGCACACAATACATACAGCACAGTACAGGGAGGGAGCACACACTACATACAGCACAGTACAGGGAGGGAGCACACACTACATACAGCACAGTACAGGGAGGGAGCACACACTACATACAGCATAGTGCAGGGAGGGAGCACACACTACATACAGCACATTACAGGGAGGGAGCAGGGCACACACTACATACAGCACAGTACAGGGAGAGGGAGCACACACTACATTCAGCACAGTACAGGGAGGGGGAGCACACACTACATACAGCACAGTACAGGGAGGGAGCACACACTACATTCAGCACAGTACAGGGAGGGAGCACACACTACATACAGCACAGTACAAGGAGGGAGCACACACTACATACAGCACAGTACAGGGAGGGACCACACACTACATACAGCACAGTACAGGGAGGGGAAGCACACACTACATACAGCACAGTACAGGGAGGGAGCGCACACTACATACAACACAGTACAGGGAGAGGGAGCACACACTACATACAGCACAGTACAGGGAGGGAGCACACACTACATACAGCACAGTACAGGGAGGGGGAGCACACACTACATACAGCACAGTACAGGGAGGGGGAGCACACACTACATACAGCACAGTACAGGGAGGGGGAGCACACACTACATACAGCACAGTACAGGGAGGGAGCACAAACTACATACAGCACAGTACAGGGAGGGGGGAGCAAACACTACATACAGCACAGTACAGGGAGGGGGAGCACACACTACATACAGCACAGTACAGGGAGGGGGAGCACACACTACATACAGCACAGTACAGGGAGGGGGAGCACACACTACATACAGCACAGTACAGGGAGGGAGCACACACTACACACAACACAGTACAGGGAGGGGGAGAATACACTACATACAGCACAGTACAGGTAGGGAGCACACACTACATACAGCACAGTACAGGGAGAGGGAGCACACACTACATACAGCACAGTACAGGGAGGGAACACACACTACATACAGCACAGTACAGGGAGGGAGTACACACTACATACAGCACAGTACAGGGAGGGAGCACACACTACATACAGCACAGTACAGGGAGGGGGAGCACACACTACATACAGCACAGTACAGGGAGGGAGCACACACTACATACAGCACAGTACAGGGAGGGAGAGCACACACTACATACAGCACAGTACAGTACAGGGAGGGGGAGCATACACTACATACAGCACAGTACAGGGAGGGAGCACACACTACATACAGCACAGTACAGGGAGGAGGAGCACACACTACATACAGCACAGAACAGGGAGGGAGCACACACTACATAAAGCACAGTACAGGGAGGGAGCACACACTACATACAGCACAGTACAGGGAGGGAGCACACACTACATACAGCACAGTACAGGGAGGGAGCACACACTACATACAGCATAGTACAGGGAGGGAGCACACACTACATACAGCACCGTACAGGGAGGGAGCAGGGCACACACTACATACAGCACAGTACAGGGAGGGAGCACACACTACATACCGCACAGTACAGGGAGGGAGCACACACTACATACAGCACAGTACAGGGAGGGGGAGCACACACTACATACAGCACAGTACAGGGAGGGAGCACACACTACATACAGCACAGTACTGGGAGGGAGCACACACTACATAATACAGCACAGTACAGGGAGGGGGAGAATACACTACATACAGCACAGTACAGGGAGGGAGCACACACTACATACAGCACAGTACAGGGAGGGAGCACACACTACATATAGCACAGTACAGGGAGGGAGCACACACTACATACAGCACAGTACAGGGAGGGAGCACACACTACATACAGCACAGTACAGGGAGGGGGAGCACACACTACATACAGCACAGTACAGGGAGGGAGCACACACTACACACAACACAGTACAGGGAGGGGGAGAATACACTACATACAGAACAGTACAGGGAGGGAGCACACACTACATACAGCACAGTACAGGGAGAGGGAGCACACACTACATACAGCACAGTACAGGGAGGGAGCACACACTACATACAGCACAGTACAGGGAGGGAGCACACACTACATACAGCACAGTACAGGGAGGGAGCACACACTACATACAGCACAGTACAGGGAGGGAGCACACACTACATACAGCACAGTACAGGGAGGGGGAGCACACACTACATACAGCACAGTACAGGGAGGGAGCACACACTACATACAGCACAGTACAGGGAGGGAGAGCACACACTACATACAGCACAGTACAGTACAGGGAGGGGGAGCATACACTACATACAGCACAGTACAGGGAGGGAGCACACACTACATACAGCACAGTACAGGGAGGAGGAGCACACACTACATACAGCACAGTACAGGGAGGGAGCACACACTACATACAGCACAGTACAGGGAGGGAGCACACACTACATACAGCACAGTACAGGGAGGGAGCACACACTACATACAGCACAGTACAGGGAGGGAGCACACACTACATACAGCATAGTACAGGGAGGGAGCACACACTACATACAGCACAGTACAGGGAGGGAGCAGGGCACACACTACATACAGCACAGTACAGGGAGAGGGAGCATACACTACATTCAGCACAGTACAGGGAGGGGGAGCACACACTACATACAGCACAGTACAGGGAGGGAGCACATACTACATTTAGCACAGTACAGGGAGGGAGCACACACTACATACAGCACAGTACAAGGAGGGAGCACACACTACATACAGCACAGTACAGGGAGGGATCACACACTACATACAGCACAGTACAGGGAGGGGAAGCACACACTACATACAGCACAGTACAGGGAGGGAGCGCACACTACATACAACACAGTACAGGGAGAGGGAGCACACACTACATACAGCACAGTACAGGGAGGGAGCACACACTACATACAGCACAGTACAGGGAGGGGGAGCACACACTACATACAGCACAGTACAGGGAGGGGGAGCACACACTACATACAGCACAGTAAAGGGAGGGGGAGCACACACTACATACAGCACAGTACAGGGAGGGAGCACAAACTACATACAGCACAGTACAGGGAGGGGGAGCACACACTACATACAGCACAGTACAGGGAGGGGGAGCACACACTACATACAGCACAGTACAGTACAGGGAGGGGGAGCACACACTACATACAGCACAGTACAGGGAGGGGGAGCACACACTACATACAGCACAGTACAGGGAGGGAGCACACACTACATACAGCACAGTACAGGGAGGGAGCACACACTACATACAGCACAGTACAGGGAGGGAGCACACACTACATACAGCACAGTACAGGGAGGGAGCACACACTACATACAGCATAGTACAGGGAGGGAGCACACACTACATACAGCACAGTACAGGGAGGGAGCAGGGCACACACTACATACAGCACAGTACAGGGAGAGGGAGCACACACTACATTCAGCACAGTACAGGGAGGGGGAGCACACACTACATACAGCACAGTACAGGGAGGGAGCACACACTACATTCAGCACAGTACAGGGAGGGAGCACACACTACATACAGCACAGTACAAGGAGGGAGCACACACTACATACAGCACAGTACAGGGAGGGATCACACACTACATACAGCACAGTACAGGGAGGGAAAGCACACACTACATACAGCACAGTACAGGGAGGGAGCGCACACTACATACAACACAGTACAGTGAGAGGGAGCACACACTACATACAGCACAGTACAGGGAGGGAGCACACACTACATACAGCACAGTACAGGGAGGGGGAGCACACACTACATACAGCACAGCACAGGGAGGGGGAGCACACACTACATACAGCACAGTACAGGGAGGGGGAGCACACACTACATACAGCACAGTACAGGGAGGGGGAGCACACACTACACACTACACACAACACAGTACAGGGAGGGGGAGAATACACTACATACAGCACAGTACAGGTAGGGAGCACACACTACATACAGCACAGTACAGGGAGAGGGAGCACACACTACATACAGCACAGTACAGGGAGGGAGCACACACTACATACAGCACAGTACAGGGAGGGAGTACACACTACATACAGCACAGTACAGGGAGGGAGCACACACTACATACAGCACAGTAAAGGGAGGGAGCACACACTACATACAGCACAGTACAGGGAGGGGGAGCACACACTACATACAGCACAGTACAGGGAGGAAGCACACACTACATACAGCACAGTACAGGGAGGGAGAGCACACACTACATACAGCACAGTACAGTACAGGGAGGGGGAGCATACACTACATACAGCACAGTACAGGAAGGGAGCACACACTACATACTGCACAGTACAGGGAGGAGGAGCACACACTATATACAGCACAGTACAGGGAGGGAGCACACACTACATACAGCACAGTACAGGGAGGGAGCACACACTACATACAGCACAGTACAGGGAGGGAGCACACACTACATACAGCACAGTACAGGGAGGGAGCACACACTACATACAGCATAGTACAGGGAGGGAGCACACACTACATACAGCATAGTACAGGGAGGGAGCAGGGCACACACTACATACAGCACAGTACAGGGAGAGGGAGCACACACTACATTCAGCACAGTACAGGGAGGGGGAGCATACACTACATACAGCACAGTACAGGGAGGGAGCACACACTACATTCAGCACAGTACAGGGAGGGAGCACACACTACATACAGCACAGTACAGGGAGAGGGAGCACACACTACATTCAGCACAGTACAGGGAGGGGGAGCACACACTACATACAGCACAGTACAGGGAGGGAGCACACACTACATTCAGCACAGTACAGGGAGGGAGCACACACTACATACAGCACAGTACAAGGAGGGAGCACACACTACATACAGCACAGTACAGGGAGGGATCACACACTACATACAGCACAGTACAGGGAGGGAGAGCACACACTACATACAGCACAGTACAGGGAGGGAAAGCACACACTACATACAGCACAGTACAGGGAGGGAGCACACACTACATACAGCACAGTACAGGGAGGGAGCACACACTACATACAGCACAGTACAGGGAGGGAGCACACACTACATACAGCACAGTACAGGGAGGGAGCACACACTACATACAGCATAGTACAGGGAGGGAGCACACACTACATACAGCACAGTACAGGGAGGGAGCAGGGCACACACTACATACAGCACAGTACAGGGAGAGGGAGCACACACTACATTCAGCACAGTACAGGGAGGGGGAGCACACACTACATACAGCACAGTACAGGGAGGGAGCACACACTACATTCAGCACAGTACAGGGAGGGAGCACACACTACATACAGCACAGTACAAGGAGGGAGCACACACTACATACAGCACAGTACAGGGAGGGATCACACACTACATACAGCACAGTACAGGGAGGGGAAGCACACACTACATACAGCACAGTACAGGGAGGGAGCGCACACTACATACAACACAGTACAGGGAGAGGGAGCGCACACTACATACAGCACAGTACAGGGAGGGAGCACACACTACATACAGCACAGTACAGGGAGGGGGAGCACACACTACATACAGCACAGTACAGGGAGGGGGAGCACACACTACATACAGCACAGTACAGGGAGGGGGAGCACACACTACATACAGCACAGTACAGGGAGGGGGAGCACACACTACATACAGCACAGTACAGGGAGGGAGCACAAACTACATACAGCACAGTACAGGGAGGGAGCACACACTACATACAGCACAGTACAGGGAGGGAGCACACACTACATACAGCACAGTACAGGGAGGGAGCACACACTACATACAGCACAGTACAGGGAGGGAGCACACACTACATACAGCACAGTACAGCCAGGGAGCACACAATACATACAGCACAGTACAGGGATGGAGTACACACTACATGCAGCACAGTACAGGGAGGGGGCACACACTACATACAGCACAGTACAGGGAGGGGGAGCACACACTACATACAGCACAGTACAGGGAGGGAGCACAGACTACATACAGCACAGCACAGGGAGGGAGCACAGACTACATACAGCACAGCACAGGGAGGGAGCACACACTACATACAGCTCAGTACAGGGAGGGGGAGCACACACTACATACAGCACAGCAGAGGGAGGGGGAGCACACACTACATACAGCACAGTACAGGGAGTGGGAGCCCACAATACATACAGCATAGTACAGGGAGGGAACACACACTACATACAGCACAGTACAGGGAGGGGGAGCACACACTAAATACAGTACAGTACAGGGAGGGGGAGCACACACTACATACAGCACAGTACAGAGAGGTGGAGCACACACTACATACAGCACAGTACAGGGAGGGAGCACACACTACATACAGCACAGTACAGGGAGGGAGCACACACTACATACAGCACAGTACAGGGAGGATGAGCACACACTACATACAGCACAGTACAGGGAGGGAGTACACACTACATACAGCACAGTACAGGGAGGGAGCACACACTACATACAGCACAGTAAAGGGAGGGAGCACACACTACATACAGCACAGTACAGGGAGGGGGAGCACACACTACATACAGCACAGTACAGGGAGGAAGCACACACTACATACAGCACAGTACAGGGAGGGAGAGCACACACTACATACAGCACAGTACAGTACAGGGAGGGGGAGCATACACTACATACAGCACAGTACAGGAAGGGAGCACACACTACATACTGCACAGTACAGGGAGGAGGAGCACACACTATATACAGCACAGTACAGGGAGGGAGCACACACTACATACAGCACAGTACAGGGAGGGAGCACACACTACATACAGCACAGTACAGGGAGGGAGCACAACTACATACAGCACAGTACAGGGAGGGAGCACACACTACATACAGCATAGTACAGGGAGGGAGCACACACTACATACAGCATAGTACAGGGAGGGAGCAGGGCACACACTACATACAGCACAGTACAGGGAGAGGGAGCACACACTACATTCAGCACAGTACAGGGAGGGGGAGCATACACTACATACAGCACAGTACAGGGAGGGAGCACACACTACATTCAGCACAGTACAGGGAGGGAGCACACACTACATACAGCACAGTACAGGGAGAGGGAGCACACACTACATTCAGCACAGTACAGGGAGGGGGAGCACACACTACATACAGCACAGTACAGGGAGGGAGCACACACTACATTCAGCACAGTACAGGGAGGGAGCACACACTACATACAGCACAGTACAAGGAGGGAGCACACACTACATACAGCACAGTACAGGGAGGGATCACACACTACATACAGCACAGTACAGGGAGGGAGAGCACACACTACATACAGCACAGTACAGGGAGGGAAAGCACACACTACATACAGCACAGTACAGGGAGGGAGCACACACTACATACAGCACAGTACAGGGAGGGAGCACACACTACATACAGCACAGTACAGGGAGGGAGCACACACTACATACAGCACAGTACAGGGAGGGAGCACACACTACATACAGCATAGTACAGGGAGGGAGCACACACTACATACAGCACAGTACAGGGAGGGAGCAGGGCACACACTACATACAGCACAGTACAGGGAGAGGGAGCACACACTACATTCAGCACAGTACAGGGAGGGGGAGCACACACTACATACAGCACAGTACAGGGAGGGAGCACACACTACATTCAGCACAGTACAGGGAGGGAGCACACACTACATACAGCACAGTACAAGGAGGGAGCACACACTACATACAGCACAGTACAGGGAGGGATCACACACTACATACAGCACAGTACAGGGAGGGGAAGCACACACTACATACAGCACAGTACAGGGAGGGAGCGCACACTACATACAACACAGTACAGGGAGAGGGAGCGCACACTACATACAGCACAGTACAGGGAGGGAGCACACACTACATACAGCACAGTACAGGGAGGGGGAGCACACACTACATACAGCACAGTACAGGGAGGGGGAGCACACACTACATACAGCACAGTACAGGGAGGGGGAGCACACACTACATACAGCACAGTACAGGGAGGGGGAGCACACACTACATACAGCACAGTACAGGGAGGGAGCACAAACTACATACAGCACAGTACAGGGAGGGAGCACACACTACATACAGCACAGTACAGGGAGGGAGCACACACTACATACAGCACAGTACAGGGAGGGAGCACACACTACATACAGCACAGTACAGGGAGGGAGCACACACTACATACAGCACAGTACAGCCAGGGAGCACACAATACATACAGCACAGTACAGGGATGGAGTACACACTACATGCAGCACAGTACAGGGAGGGGGCACACACTACATACAGCACAGTACAGGGAGGGGGAGCACACACTACATACAGCACAGTACAGGGAGGGAGCACAGACTACATACAGCACAGCACAGGGAGGGAGCACAGACTACATACAGCACAGCACAGGGAGGGAGCACACACTACATACAGCTCAGTACAGGGAGGGGGAGCACACACTACATACAGCACAGCAGAGGGAGGGGGAGCACACACTACATACAGCACAGTACAGGGAGTGGGAGCCCACAATACATACAGCATAGTACAGGGAGGGAACACACACTACATACAGCACAGTACAGGGAGGGGGAGCACACACTAAATACAGTACAGTACAGGGAGGGGGAGCACACACTACATACAGCACAGTACAGAGAGGTGGAGCACACACTACATACAGCACAGTACAGGGAGGGAGCACACACTACATACAGCACAGTACAGGGAGGGAGCACACACTACATACAGCACAGTACAGGGAGGATGAGCACACACTACATACAGCACAGTACAGGGAGGGAGCACACACTACATACAGCACAGTACAGGGAGGGAGCATACACTACATACAGCACAGTACAGGGAGGGAACATACACTACATACAGCACAGTACAGGGAGGGAGCAGGGCACACACTACATACAGCACAGTACAGGGAGGGAGCACACACTACATACAGCACAGTACAGGGAGGGAGCACACACTACATACAGCACAGTACAGGGAGGGGGAGCACACACTACATACAGCACAGTACAGGGAGGGAGCACACACTACATACAGCACAGTACTGGGAGGGAGCACACACTACATACAACACAGTACAGGGAGGGAGCACACACTACATACAGCACAGTACAGGGAGGGGGAGAATACACTACATACAGCACAGTACAGGGAGGGAGCACACACTACATACAGCACAGTACAGGGAGGGAGCACACACTACATACAGCACAGTACAGGGAGGGAGCACACACTACATACAGCACAGTACAGGGAGAGGGAGCACACACTACATACAGCACAGTACAGTACAGGGAGGGAGCACACACTACATACAGCACAGTACAGGGAGGGAGCACACACTACATACAGCACAGTACAGGGAGAGGGAGCACACACTACATACAGCACAATACAGGGAGGGAGCACACACTACATACAGCACAGTACAGGGAGGGAGCACTCACTACATACAGCACAGTACAGGGAGGGAGCACACACTACATACAGCACAGTACAGGGAGGGAGCACACACTACATACAGCACAGTACAGGGAGGGGGAGCACACACTACAAACAGCACAGTACAGGGAGGGAGCACACACTACATACAGTACAGTACAGGGAGGGGGAGCACACACTACATACAACACAGTACAGGGAGGGAGCACACACTACATACAGCACAGTACAGGGAGGGAGGAGCACACACTACATACAGCACAGTACAGGGAGGGAGCACACACTACATACAGCACAGTACAGGGAGGGAGCACACACTACCTACAGCACAGTACAGGGAGGGAGCATACACTACATACAGCACAGTACAGGGAGGGAGCATACACTACATACAGCACAGTACAGGGAGGGAGCAGGGCACACACTACATACAGCACAGTACAGGGAGAGAGCACACACTACATACAGCACAGTACAGGGAGGGAGCACACACTACATACAGCACAGTACAGGGAGGGGGAGCACACACTACATACAGCACAGTACAGGGAGGGAGCACACACTACATACAGCACAGTACTGGGAGGGAGCACACACTACATACAGCACAGTACAGGGAGGGAGCACACACTACATACAGCACAGTACAGGGAGGGGGAGAATATACTACTGTTAAAGCTAAATATTTATCTTACTTAAAACCCTTTAAGAGGCCAAAGAACACAGTACGCTATTGGCGTATGGAATACCGTAAGGGTACGCACGTTGCGTAACAATCGCTTAGCCGTAGTCGAGACGCTCAAGTGTCACGTTCGCTCACGGCCAAGATATCACAGGCGGGCACGCTATTGGCTGCCGACTAACATAATGATACGCTATTAGCGTAGCGGACGCTTGGGACCACGAGGAGATCACAAGCGGCGCTGATGCTCACGATGTTAAACCTTTATAACTATACCATAAACAATGTATTTATGCAATAAACCTTGGTGCAGTGATAGGGTGTAAATGTAACACTGTGTAACCTTATTAACTGTACGAGCGTCTCCGACGCTCTGAGAATACTTAGAAATATAAGAAATACACAGATACCGATCTTAGGTTCTAACACCTTATATGAACGTTCTATTTGCAAAAGAATAATACAATACAAGTCATACACTACCAATATAACATAGACTAACTAACCAGATAACTACACATGAAATACAATAGCAGTACAATAATACTTAAGAGAAAGAGAGAGAGAAAGAAGAGAAGAGAGAGAGAGAGAGAGATATGGCTCACAATAACAATAAAGGTAATATGATTGCGGAGAAACTTACGCTCAAGGGAAACAATCGCATGCGCCTCTGGATATCCAGCTCCCGATTATCAGCAATGAGAACCGTTGAAGAGAATAGAGAGCTGGCCCAGAGTGGCTTGTCCTTTTATACCCTACACATAATACAGTACAATGGTCCCTATATTCTTATTGTTCATTGGACACAGGAATTCGTCTTCGCATTATAACAAAAGGTCATAGGTTGATTCATACAGGTGGGCTGTGACTATTTCCAACTGCTCAGTTGGGTGGGAAACTAGGTTTCCCGCCGCATGGATAATAAAGTGCAAATAATAGTAAATGTCCATAAACTTCTTATGTCCATAACTATTCGCACGAGCGATTAATCTGCTTCAAACCAACACCGGAATATTGATAATTAAATACTCTTCCGATGGATACTAAACACCACTGTATAACCCCTGTCTGACCCTTCGTATCAAACAAAGAGGGTTCTCTTTGTCTATGAACATGCTACCTTAACTAAACTTTCAGATTCTATCAAAGGGACCATAATCTACAAAATACATTATACAGTTAAAATATGTTATGAACGAGTCGCCCGCTAGACACACATAAACTTTACCGTTAATGCGCACACCATGCGCCTGCGGGTGCCCGCAACGGCGAGTATGCGCACGCACGGCAGGGCTCATGAACGTGCAACAGGCACTCGCATGAGGTGCAAATATGGCAGTGTGTAGCGTGATATTTTTCTGACTTTGACAGTCCACCCTTTGGCAGTCACCAATAACTGCCACTTCCTAAAACATTTCAAAAAGAGAAAAATATATGTCAAGTGTAAATATTTCTATGGTTGGGTAGGGGAGGAGAGGAGAAGGTGAGAAAAGGGTATGACCTAGTGAGATAGCAGAAGCATGTGTGTATGAATCCATGTTTGGGGGGTCATGTATCATCGTGCCGTACATGTTTTAAATCAAGCTTCGAGGTATTGCGAAGTATACATTTGAATTCCTTCTTATAAGGGTCTGTGGATGGGCTGTCAAACTTTACCGAGCTTGTTTCGGCTTTTAGTTGCAACAAAATGGGGGAGCACATTTTAGTTGATGATACATGAATGGGGGAGAATATGTGATTGCTGATATCTGTGCCTGTATTCCCTATCGACTATGTGTGTCATTACCTGAAGGTTGTAGAGATGAAGATAAGAAACAATTATGGTAAATGCAGTGGTATTCTATGTGAGGTTAATATGCATTTGTTGGTTTAAGTCTTGTCTGAAGTCTTGTCTGAAGTCTTGTTTGAAGTCTCCTTTGGGCTTTTGCTATTAACGGTATGCAAAAAGCCTTGTCAATGTCCATAGACTTACAAAAAAAGTTGGGCTAGCGTAAATTTAAAATTTCTAGGGAAACTGGGGGTCTATGGCATAGTCCATCTGTTGTTTGTGTACAAGGTTGTCAAACTTCTTCTTTAATCCATCTGTTGTCTGTATATAAGGTCATCAAATTCCTCTTCCAAGCGGGTCTTTTTATCTTGGAGAAAAGGAGAAACAGGTGAAAGAAACGGACCGTAGAATCACATTTTCATCACATCATTGTCTCTATCGTTGGGTCATAAATCAAATCCATTGGAATTACAATTTCCTCACTCCTTAGACTCATTACCCTGGTACTCCGTTTGCACTTCGTTAAAGCCTGACCGCATCTAAATATCAAGCCAATCGATATGACAATACCCAAGATACATAGAAGAAACTTCCCTACATCCATTATGACTCCTTGAGCCCATTCTCCTAAACCAGAGAACCAATTTTGCGGGTTCAACCATGACACCCAACTGGTCAGCTCATTACCCACAGCAGCAAGGGTGAGATTGTGTCTCCTGCGGAATTCCCACTTTAATTGGAGAATGTCGTCCATCTTTTGGTCTATGACCTCGACCGGGTCCTCGGTACTATTCGTAATATACGTGCAGCATTTTACGCCGTACTGCGTTGCCAGTGTGACACAATATCCACCTGTCACTGCCGTGAGATAATTAAGAACCATCCTATGCTGAACCAGTTCAGTTTTATAAGCTTGGAGCTCTCTTCCGGTATATCTAAAAGTGTCGTCATACATTTCTGTGATATTGTCTAATAAATTTGCAAGCGCTGATATATATTTATAATTTATCACTCCTCTGGCGGTGCGAGTGATATCTAACGCGATTAGGAATTGAATCCCGGTGGATTCACTGATCAGGTCAGAGGCCGGATGCTCTGTTCTCTCTATCAGGTGCCGTTTAACGATGTGCTCGTAATGAGTGTGGGTATAAGAAGCTTGGGCACTGCGGTGAATATCTTTCATTTTGGTATGTGATACAGTTATTACCTCAGGCAGTACTTTTCCAATATAACACAATCCTTCAGAGTTTGGGGCAAGCCACTTATACGCCTTCCTCCCGCATATGAAATATGCATCATCGGGGAGAACATATGGGACGGAGTAGGACATAACCATATTACACATCTTCCATGTGAAATCTCCTAACCCTAATTCTCCCATCTGTCTAGTACACGTATCTGTTTGTATGATATGTGCACAGTATCCTGGTGATACCTCTCCAACTCTCATGGACCTACTTCCTAGGGTATACCTATATCGGAAATATTTTCCACTACCAGCTATGTGGCGTATAAGTTCTGTATCTGTTGGCATTCTATCGGCTCTGTATGAAAAGGTCATGGTTTGGTTATTCCATGACACTTCCCAATTTCCCGGCTTTCGGGGATTGGAAATGTTAAAACATACTAGGGACCTATCCACATGATATTGGTGGAGCTTCAAACTAGGAGGACTGGAGATATTAAACCTCCTGTCCACCGGCCTCCCACCACTTAGCTCAAGTACCTCCCCTACCGTTAAAGGGAATGGTACTAAGCCTGATTTACTATGGCCTTGAGGTACTTGAGAGCATACCCAACAATCTGTCTGATTTAACACTTTACCCACTAAGGAGTGATAGTCACTCAATGGATGCCGGTCCATGTGGATATTAAAACTGGATTGGCATTTCTTGATGCACCCATCCTCAACTACATTGTCACAGAGCCTACAGATACAGTTTTCTTCAGCTAACAATCCTTCACAATTCCTTCTATTGTCAATGTTATCGGATCGTTTTCTGATACTCGCCTTTACTCGGTGATTATGTTGTTCTTGGAAATCTACGCCTCCATCTCTGTCATCAGAACCCATTCCAGAACCTCTCTCGACCTCCATGGTACTCTCGCCGGAACAGACTGCTCTGGTCAACATCATGGTCAACAGAAAAATCCGGATCACAGTCTCTTGGGGCAAGTCCATCTTATAGGAGGAAATGGAGAAGAATGAGAAGGGGGAAAGAAATACTTGAGGGAGATGGGATGGGAAGTGGAGAAAAACAATAAAAGGGAACAGGGGATCGACAACTGCCTCCGATCTTATTATTTTCAATGCTCAGGTGCCGTCACAGTTCTCCTGAAACAGACACTCCAGTGATACAACTTCCTCTACCGTCTGTTCTTTATCACGAGACCTCTTTGGATCAGCGACCTTCTTACAATGGGACGAATGAACCCAAGTCTCTCTCTCGGCAACCTTCAATGCTGTCGTGCTAATCAATAAGACTTGGTATGGTCCTTCCCATCTGTCAATAAGGCAACCTGAGCGTAGAAAATTACGTATCATTACATAATCCCCAGGTTCAATGTCATGACAATTACTATCTGGCAAATCAGGAATCACTAACTTCAGATTGTCATTTTGATTCCTTAGCTGTTTACTCATGTTAACCAGGTATTTTACAGTCACTTCATTGTTACACTTCAAATCATCCTGAGGGTTAATCATAACATGCGGTTGTCGACCAAACAGAATTTCAAAGGGGGACAGATTAAGAGGGGACCTGGGAGTGGTTCTGATGCTGTATAGTACAATGGGTAAAGCTTCTGGCCATGTTAATCCTGTTTCTGCCATAACTTTGCTCAGTTTATTTTTAATAGTGCTGTTCACTCTTTCCACCTTCGCACTCGCCTGGGGGCGATATGGAGTGAGCAGCTTACTATCAATTCCCATCAACTTACACATTCCTTGAAAGACATCACCTGTAAAATGGGTACCCCTATCACTTTCAATTATTCTAGGGATACCATATCTACACACAAATTCCTGCACAATTTTCTTAGCAGTAAACATAGCGGTATTTGTGGCCGCCGGAAATGCTTCGACCCAATTTGAAAACACATCTATACAAACAAGTACATATTTCAAATTTCGACAAGGGGGTAATTGTATAAAGTCAATCTGTATTACCTGAAAAGGGCCGCCTGTAGGTGGGATATGAGATGGTTCTGTTGGTATTGCCTTTCCGATATTCTTCATCAAACAGGTAAGGCATGACATTGCTCTCTTACCTGCATGAGATGAAAATCCTGGGGCGCACCAATATGCTCTTACCAACTTGCACATTCCCTCCTTGCCCAGATGAGTCAGCCCATGTGCTGCTTCAGCCAAACATGGAAGATATGCTCTGGGGGCCACTGGTTTACCTTGTCCATCCGTCCAGAGTCCTGAGGACTCCTGGCCATATCCTTTTGCCTTCCAGACTGCCTTTTCCTGTGTGGAACACAAATTTTGCATCTCACACAACTTCTGTGTGTTGATGGTATTGAATACCATCAATTGTGTGGTGTCTGTCTGTCTGGGGGTACCGGCTGCTAACTTAGCAGCTTCGTCTGCTCGGCTGTTACCAAGTGATACTGGGTCTTGGCTATATGTATGTGCTTTACACTTGATAACAGCCACTCTGTCAGGTTCCTGTATCGCTGTTAGAAGCCTTTTGATGTGAGCTGCATGTGCTACCGGTGTACCAGCTGCCGTCATGAAATTTCTGAGGCGCCATAGGGCTCCGAAATCATGGACTACCCCGAAGGCGTATCTAGAATCGGTGTAGATATTGGCTGACTTGCCCTTAGCCAATTCACATGCTCTGGTTAGGGCAACCAGTTCAGCAACCTGGGCTGAGTGAGGTGGGCCTAGCGGTTCTGCTTCTATGGTGCCTTGGTCATCTACGACTGCGTATCCAGTACACAAGTCTCCCAAGTCCGACTGTCTGTGACAACTACCGTCAGTGTAGAAAGTAAGATCTACATCTTCCAGTGGGTTGTCACTGATGTCAGGCCTTGCCGTGAAATTTTGGGTCAAATATTCCATACAATCATGCATGTCATCCTTTGTATTAAATCCTCCTTCCCCATAGCTCTCATCCTCCACCCTTTGTGCCTGTGTAGGCACACCTGGGAGATATGTTGCAGGATTTAATGCACTGCATCTCCTTATGGTGATGTTTACGGGGGCCATTAGTGCCAATTCCCATCTTGTAAACCGCGCTGATGAGACGTGCCTGGTTTGGGCAGAATTTAGCAAGGCTGACACTGCATGTGGTGTATGGATTGTGAGGTTGTGTCCTAGCACTACATCTTCGCTTTTCGTTACTAGCAATGCTATCGCAGCAACGCTTCGCAAGCATGTGGGGAGGGATCGCGCTATCGTATCTAGCTGAGCGCTGTAGTATGCTACCGGCCTGCTGGCATCACCGTGCTTTTGGGTTAGGACGCCTGCCGCGCAACCAGCACTTTCTGTTCCGTACAGCTCAAAGGGTTTCCCATAGTCTGGCATACCTAATGCTGGTGCCTGCGTTAGGCACTGTTTAAGTCTCTCAAATGCCATCTCGGATTCGTCTGTATGCGAAATCCGATCAGGTTTGTTTGATGAGACCATTTCCTGCAAAGGTAATGCTAGAATGGAAAATCCTGGGATCCAGTTACGGCAATACCCACACATTCCTAAAAATGTTCTGATCTGTTGCTGGGTTTGTGGCAGAGTCATGTCTCTAATTGCTTGAATTCTATCAGCGGTCAGGTGTCTCAGTCCTTGTGTTAGACAGTGTCCTAAATATTTTACTTTAGTTTGGCATAATTGCAACTTGTCTTTGGAAACCTTGTGTCCTGTGTCTGAAAGATGAAACAGGAGCTGTTTCGTATCCTTCAGGGACGCTTCCAATGAATCTGAACACAGTAGTAAATCATCCACATACTGTATCAATATTGATCCACTCTCTGGTTGGAAAGACTGTAAACAGTCATGCAAAGCCTGGGAAAATATGCTTGGACTGTCTATGAAACCTTGTGGTAATCGAGTCCATGTGTATTGGACTCCTCTGTATGTAAATGCAAACAAATATTGGCTGTCAGGATGCAGGGGTACCGAAAAGAAGGCGGAGCAGAGGTCAATAACAGTGAAAAATTTCGCAGTGGGAGGGATCTGCATAAGGATGACAGCTGGATTTGGCATTACGGGGAATTGACTCTCAACTATTTTGTTAATCCCCCTTAGATCCTGCACTAGCCTGTAACCCCTCCCCCCACTCTTTTTTACAGGGAAGATGGGACTATTGGCAGTGCTGGATGTTCTTACCAGAATGCCCTGTTGTAGCAAGCGCTCTATTACTGGGTAAACTCCTAACTCCACCTCTGGCTTCAGAGGGTATTGTGGGATTTTTGGAGCAATCCTACCATCTTTTACTTGCACAACTACTGGAGCTACGTTTGCCATTAATCTTGTCCATCTTTAGTCCACAGTGACTCTGGTATTTGGGATGTCATTTTCTTCTACTTGGGATGGAGTCCTATTTGTCATAACGGTATGTGTCATTAATTTTGATGGGGAGTCTAACATGTCTCGCACTTCCTGAGCGTGATTCTCAGGTATGTCTAAAAATACACCTTCAGGAGTGCAATAAATGATGCACCCCATTTTACACAATAAATCTCTTCCCAGGAGATTAGTCGGTGCCGATGCAGCCAGCAAAAAGGAATGCTTGGTATGTAAAGGCCCTATTGTAATCTCGGCTGGTTTGCTAACAGGGTAGTGCTGGACTACTCCCGTTACTCCCATGGCTGGAATTGTCTTACCAGTGGTTCTCATGCCCACTGTCGAATTTATCACTGATTTGGCCGCCCCCGTATCTACAAGGAAATTTAATGATTTACCAGCTACATCAATTGCAATCTCGGGTTCACTTCCAAGACTTGCAATCAATTTTACTGGCTGCAGATTACAGGTGTGGCCACACCCCTATTGGGTATGGTGACCTCCCTGAATCCCGCTGGCAGCAACTACTTGAGAAGGGGTTAAATGGGAACTGCCAGAAGCTTGCCAGTCTCCTTTTGGGGGATATATTTTTGTTTCCCCTGTATGTGGCTCATAACTCCGTCTCTGCGGACCCTGATCCCAATTTCGTGTGTCATGTCGTTGTCTAGGGGGTTGGTATGATTTTTGTGAATTTTTCGCTCTACAGTCTCGTGCCATGTGTCCCTGTCTATGACAAAAATAACAAGTTACCACATTTGACTTACCCACAGGGGTCGGAGGTTTATACGAAGGTTGCCTTGTGGTCAAAGCCTGTATACTTACGGCCATTAACTTATCACCTTGTGACTCCCTGTGTCTGGTGATATTTCGATCGTGATCAATAGCAGTCTCTCTCAAAGTAGCCACCGACAGACCTCGCCAACATGGTTGCGTGGTCTGTACCCTTGCTTTCAATACCTCTTTTAAACCATCCATTAACACAGATACTGCTACTTCTCTATGATTTGCATTGGTCTTAATGTCTTCTATGCCTGTGTATTTTGCCATTTCTAGTAGTGCCCGATGAAAATAATCAGCTGCTGTTTCTGTCTCTTTTTGTTTAATGGAGAAAATTCTATTTCATTTGACTACAGCTGGAAAATACTCCTTCAACTGTAAATTTATCCTCTTTACATTGTCTTGGTTGTACACATCCGTAAGGGGTACATCCTCATCTAATTTACAGTCAGCTAAGAATTGTGCTGAGTCGACATTGGAGGGTAAACATGCCCTCAGCAATATCTGCCAGTCTTTGTTATTGGGCTCTACCGTATTCCCTAGGTCTCTAATGTATTTCTGGCTAGCAACTAGATCCTTCCTAGGATCAGGGAATTCAGACACTATTGTTCTTAATTCCATTCGGGAAAATGGACAGTGCATGGCAATGTTTCTGACAGGAGTGACTCCTGAAGTGTCCGTTTTCCCATTTGGCACTGCTATTACCCTAACGGGATTAAGTCTGCTTACATCATTCTGAATAGATTCTACAGCTTGTGGTGAAATGGTTTCAGCATAGTGTATGGTGCCGTACTTACCCGTTGATACGACCTCACCTGTCCCTCCGCTAGGGGCCTTTGATACTAATCTTACGGGTTGGGCCGTGCCCACTGCTGTTTCTGATATGGTGGCTGCTAGAGAGAGCGCCGATATTGTTGACGATTCGTCCTCTTGATCACACTCCTGGGGAAAGTTTAAAACAGGGTACAACTTGCACGGGTTAATATTTGCATTAGTTAACTTATTAACATTATCCTTAACATTTATACAGTTGCTAAGTGCCTGTTTATTGCACCCTAGTGCGTCATTCTCCGCAACCAATTTCTCTCCCGTTATGTAAGGTGGCGGTGGTGCCGTAGCTATCAGTTTCCTGATAGGGTTAGATCCCGCCGCCTGAGCCAATCCTCTCTGTATTTCACCCTCCTGTTGCCATAACTGTAAATAATCATAATGTTTGATCCGTCTCTTTGCTGATTTAATGAGACATATCCTTCTCCTTAGATTTAGTAACACATCTGGGCTAAAGCTGCCTACTCTTGGGAACTTCTCCCCGTCATGTACAGTCATTCTTTCCCATTCATCACATAAAACCTCTGTGTGTGAACCGTATTTTTCACACATTACATACCTTGCCGACCCGATTGGCCGGTTTACTGAATCAAACCGAACCGAGGTTGATCGCCCCCTACCTGAACAACTGGCCCCCATAACTTGCAGGTGTTGCTTGCACTACCTCTGACCTTTATATCAGGGTCTTCAGCGAACCCTTACAAAAACCAAGATGTTCAAGATAGGCTGACGGTGGCGGTTTACCGAGTACCCCACTCACTCGCCCACGCCGACCAATACGCCCACACACTGTTTTAGCGCTGGCGTACTCGACCCAGGGCCCCTATGAACCTTTGTTTACTGGAACATGCGAGTGTGATCCGAAGAGCATTAACCCTTTCCAGTAACTGTTGGTTGTTGGATAATTCCTGAGTGACCAGCGAACTTCCCTTAAAAAATAAAAAATTACACAAATCACGTTAGAATGTACAAATAGCGTTTATGACCCCTTCCGTACGCAAATGGTACTGGGTCAGATTACTAACTAATGCACACAATTACGTGCGGTACAATCGTTCAGCACATAAGCAACTAATCTTATGTGCGGAGCGACCAGTGGAATCGAAATTTAGCAGCTGCGAATTCCTTCAGCCTGAGCTTTATGGCCTATATGGTTTCCGCACCAACCCTTCCTGGTGTTGTGCTACTTGTCTCTATAGCGGACTTCTTTGTCTGCTGTACCTAGACCTCCTGGTCTGTTCCGGACCTCCTGGTCTGCTACACTCTAATGCTCTTTATATGTTTAACAAGGGATGCCTCCCTAGCCACCATGTATGTCACTTACACGTATGTACTTCACGAGAACTCGATGATTTCCTGTGGTTCAATCCCAAAAATTGTAGAAACTTATATATGCAAACACTCGCTCACCACATGTACACTTTACTTTTGTTTCTATTTCTTTCTATTTCTGCGCAGAAATTTCTTCCCTTTAGACCAGATGAGTCGTAAATTGGAGAAGGATCTATTAGCTTAAATTTCGGACACTAAAATAAGAATTTACTTACCGATAATTCTATTTCTCGTAGTCCGTAGTGGATGCTGGGGACTCCGTCAGGACCATGGGGAATAGCGGCTCCGCAGGAGACAGGGCACAAAAATAAAGCTTTAGGATCAGGTGGTGTGTACTGGCTCCTCTCCCCATGACCCTCCTCCAAGCCTCAGTTAGGATACTGTGCCCGGACGAGCGTACACTATAAGGAAGGATATTGAACCCCGGGTAAGACTCATACCAGCCACACCAATCACACCGTATAACTTGTGATCTGAACCCAGTTAACAGTATGACAAACGTAGGAGCCTCTGAACAGACGTCTCACAACAAATAACAACCCGATTTTTTTGTAACAATAACTATGTACAAGTATTGCAGACAATCCGCACTTGGGATGGGCGCCCAGCATCCACTACGGACTACGAGAAATAGAATTATCGGTAAGTAAATTCTTATTTTCTCTAACGTCCTAAGTGGATGCTGGGGACTCCGTCAGGACCATGGGGATTATACCAAAGCTCCCAAACGGGCGGGAGAGTGCGGATGACTCTGCAGCACCGAATGAGAGAACTCAAGGTCCTCCTCAGCCAGGGTATCAAATTTGTAGAATTTTGCAAACGTATTTGCCCCTGACCAAGTAGCAGCTCGGCAGAGTTGTAATGCCGAGACTCCCCGGGCAGCCGCCCAGGATGAGCCCACTTTCCTTGTGGAATGGGCCTTGACAGATTTAGGTTGTGGCAAGCCTGCCACAGAATGTGCAAGTTGAATTGTGCTACAAATCCAACGAGCAATCGTCTGCTTAGAAGCAGGAGCACCCATCTTGTTGGGTGCATACAATATAAGCAGTGAGTCAGACTTTCTGACTCCGGCCGTTCTTGAAATATATATATTTTCAATGCCCGGACCACGTCCAACAACTTGGAATCCTCCAACTCGTTAGTAGCCGCAGGCACCACAATAGGCTGGTTCAGGTGAAACGCTGACACCACCTTAGGCAGAAAATGAGGACGCGTCCGCAGTTCTGCCCTGTCCGTATGGAAAATCAGATATGGGCTCTTATATGATAAAGCCGCCAATTCTGATACTCTCCTGGCTGAAGCCAGGGCCAGTAGCATGGTTACTTTCCATGTGAGATACTTCAGCTCCACCGATTTGAGCGGCTCAAACCAATGGGATTTGAGAAAATCCAAGACTACATTAAGATCCCACGGTGCCACTGGGGGCACAACCGGGGGCTGTATATGTAGTACTCCTTTTACAAAAGTCTGGACTTCAGGAACTGAAGCCAATTCTTTCTGGAAGAAAATCGACAGGGCCGAAATTTGAACCTTAATGGACCCCAATTTGAGGCCCATAGACAATCCTGTTTGCAGGAAATGTAGGAATCGACCCAGTTGAAATTCCTCCGTGGGGGCCTTCCTGGCCTCACACCACGCAACATATTTTCTCCAAATGCGGTGATAATGTTGTGCAGTCACCTCCTTCCTGGCTTTTACCAGTGTAGGAATGACCTCTTCCGGAATGCCTTTTTCCTTTAGAATTCGGCGTTCAACCGCCATGCCGTCAAACGCAGCTGCGGTAAGTCTTGGAATAGACACGGTCCCTGCTGAAGCAGGTCCCGTCTTAGAGGTAGAGGCCACGGATCCTCCGTGAGCATCTCTTGAAGTTCCGGGTACCAAGTTCTTCTTGGCCAATCCGGAGCCACTAGTATCGTTCTTACTCCCTTCTGCCGTATAATTCTCAGTACTTTTGGTATGAGAGGCAGAGGAGGGAACACATACACTGACTGGAACACCCACGGTGTTACCAGAGCGTCCACAGCTATTGCCTGAGGATCTCTTGATCTGGCGCAATACCTGTCCAGTTTTTTGTTGAGGCGGGACGCCATCATATCCACCATTGGTTTTTCCCAACGGTTCACAATCATGTGGAAGACTTCTGGATGAAGTCCCCACTCTCCCGGGTGTAGATCGTGTCTGCTGAGGAAGTCTGCTTCCCAGTTGTCCACTCCCGGATCCCGGAATGAATACTGCTGACAGTGCTATCACATGATCTTCCGCCCAGCGAAGAATCCTTGCAGCTTCTGCCATTGCTGTCCTGCTTCTTGTGCCGCCCTGTCTGTTTACGTGGGCGACTGCCGTGATGTTGTCCGACTGGATCAACACCGGCTGACCCTGAAGCAGGGGTTTTGCCAGACTTAGAGCATTGTAAATCGCTCTTAGCTCCAGTATATTTATGTGAAGAGACATCTCCAGGCTTGACCATACTCCCTGGAAGTTTCTTCCTTGTGTGACCGCTCCCCAGCCTCTCAGACTGGCATCCGTGGTCACCAGGACCCAGTCCTGTATGCCGAATCTGCGGCCCTCTAACAGATGAGCACTCTGCAACCACCACAGAAGAGACACCCTTGTCCGTGGCGATAAGGTTATCCGCTGATGCATCTGCAGATGCGATCCGGACCATTTGTCCAGCAGATCCCACTGAAAAGTTCGTGCGTGGAATCTGCCGAATGGAATCGCTTCGTAAGAAGCCACCATCTTTCCCAGGACTCTTGTGCATTGATGCACAGACACTGTCCCTGGTTTTAGGATGTTCCTGACAAGTTCGGATAACTCCCTGGCTTTCTCCTCCGGAAGAAACACCTTTTTCTGAACCGTGTCCAGAATCATTCCCAGGAACAGCAGACGTGTTGTCGGGGTCAACTGAGATTTTGGAAAATTCAGAATCCACCCGTGTTGTTGCAGCACTACTTGGGTTAGTGCTACTCCGTCCTCCAGCTGTTCTCTGGACCTTGCCCTTATCAGGAGATCGTCCAAGTAAGGGATAATTAATACGCCTCTTCTTCGCAGAAGAATCATCATTTCGGCCATTACCTTGGTAAAGACCCGAGGTGCCGTGGACAATCCAAACGGCAGCGTCTGAAACTGATAATGACAGTTTTGCACCACGAACCTGAGGTACCCTTGATGTGAAGGGCAAATTGGGACATGCAGGTAAGCATCCTTTATGTCCAGGGACACCATAAAGTCCCCTTCTTCCAGATTCGCTATCACTGCTCTGAGTGACTCCATCTTGAACTTGAATTTTTGTATGTACAGGTTCAAAGATTTCAGATTTAGAATAGGTCTTACCGAGCCGTCCGGCTTCGGTACCACAAATAGCGTGGAGTAATACCCCTTTCCCTGTTGTAGGAGGGGTACCTTGACTATCACCTGCTGAGAAAACAGCTTGTGAATGGCTTCCAATACCGTCGCCCTGTCTGAGGGAGACGTTGGCAAAGCAGACTTTAGGAACCGGCGAGGGGGAGACTTCTCGAATTCCAACCTGTAACCCTGAGATACTACCTGCAGAATCCAGGGGTCCACCTGTGAGCAAGCCCACTGTGCGCTGAAATTCTTGAGTAGACCCCCCACCGTTCCTGAGTCGGCTTGTAAGGCCCCAGCGTCATGCTGAGGGCTTTGCAGAACCCTGGGAGGGCTTCTGTTCCTGGGCAGGGGCTGCTTGCTGCCCTCTCTTACCCCTTCCTCTGCCCCGAGGCAGATATGACTGTCCTTTTGTCCGCTCGTTCTTATAGGAACGAAAGGACTGCGGCTGAAAAGACGGTGTCTTTTTCTGTTGGGAGGGGGTCTGAGGTAAAAAGGTGGATTTTCCGGCAGTTGCCGTGGCCACCAGATCCGATAGACCGACGCCAAATAATTCCTCCCCTTTATACGGCAATACTTCCATATGTCGTTTGGAATCCGCATCACCTGACCACTGTCGCGTCCATAAACTCCTTCTGGCAGATATGGACATCGCATTTACTCTCGATGCCAGAGTGCAAATATCTCTCTGCGCATCTCGCATATAAAGGAAAGCATCCTTTAATTGCTCTATAGTCAATAAAATACTGTCCCTATCCAGGGTATCAATATTTTCAGTCAGGGAATCCAACCAGACGACCCCAGCACTGCACATCCAGGCTGAGGCGATGGCCGGTCGCAGTATAACACCAGTATGTGTGTATATACTTTTTAGGGTAGTTTCCAGTCTCCTATCCGCTGGATCCTTGAGGGCGGCCGTATCAGGAGACGGTAACGCCACTTGTTTTGATAAGCGTGTGAGCGCCTTATCCACCCTAGGGGGTGTTTCCCAGTGCGCCCTAACCTCTGGCGGGAAAGGGTATAATGCTAATAAGTTTTTTGAAATTAGCATTTTTCTATCTGGGTTAACCCACGCTTCATCACATACATCATTTAATTCCTCTGATTCAGGAAAAACTACAGGTAGTTTTTTCACCCCCCACATAATACCCCTTTTTGTGGTACTTGCAGTATCAGAGATATGCAAAGCCTCCTTCATTGCCGTGATCATATAACGTGTGGCCCTACTTGAAAATACGTTTGTTTCATCATCGTCGACACTAGATTCAGTGTCTGTGTCTGGGTCGACCGACTGAGGTAAAGGGCGCTTTACAGCCCCTGACGGTGTCTGAGACGCCTGGGCAGGTACTAACTGGTTTGCCGGCCGTCTCATGTCGTCAACTGATTTTTGTAATGTGCTGACATTATCACGTAATTCCATAAACAAAGCCATCCATTCCGGTGTCGACTCCCTGGGGGGTGACATCACCATTATCGGCAATTGCTCTGCCTCCACGCCAACATCGTCCTCATACATGTCGACACACACGTACCGACACACAGCAGACACACAGGGAATGCTCTTATCGAAGACAGGACCCCACTAGCCCTTTGGGGAGACAGAGGGAGAGTTTGCCAGCACACACCCAAGCGCTATATATATATGGGAACAACCTTATATAAGTGTTGTTCCTTATAGCAGCTTAAATATATCCAATATATCGCCAAAAAATGCCCCCCCTCTCTGTTTTACCCTGTTTCTGTAGTGCAGTGCAGGGGAGAGTCCTGGGAGCCTTCCTCACAGCGGAGCTGAGCAGGAAAATGGCGCTGTGTGCTGAGGAGAAAAAGCCCCGCCCCCTATTTCGGCGGGCTTTCCTCCCGTAGATTTAGATAACTGGCATGGGTTAAATACATACATATAGCCTTAATGGCTATATGTGATGCATTCTTTTGCCTTAAGGTATTAAAATATTGCTGCCCAGGGCGCCCCCAGCAGCGCCCTGCACCCTCCGTGACCGCTTGGTGTGAAGTGTGTGACAACAATGGCGCACAGCTGCAGTGCTGTGCGCTACCTTCATGAAGACTGAAGAGCCTTCTGCCGCCTGTTTCCGGACCTTCAATCTTCAGCATCTGTAAGGGGGGTCGGCGGCGCGGCTCCGGGACGAACCCCAGGGTGAGACCTGTGTTCCGACTCCCTCTGGAGCTAATGGTGTCCAGTAGCCTAAGAATCCAATCCATCCTGCACGCAGGTGAGTTGAAATTCTCTCCCCTAAGTCCCTCGATGCAGTGAGCCTGTTGCCAGCAGGACTCACTGAAAATAAAAAACCTAAAAAACTTTTTCTAAGCAGCTCTTTAAGAGAGCCACCTAGATTGCACCCTGCTCGGACGGGCACAAAAACCTAACTGAGGCTTGGAGGAGGGTCATAGGGGGAGGAGCCAGTACACACCACCTAATCCTAAAGCTTTATTTTTGTGCCCTGTCTCCTGCGGAGCCGCTATTCCCCATGGTCCTGACGGAGTCCCCAGCATCCACTTAGGACGTTAGAGAAAACATTTTTCATTGCCTCAATCATGTAACGTGTGGCCCTATTGGAAGTCACATTCGTCTCTTCACCGTCGACACTGGAGTCAGTATCCGTGTCGGCGTCTATATCTGCCATCTGAGGTAACAGGCGCTTTAGAGCCCCTGACGGCCTATGAGACGTCTGGACAGGCACAAGCTGAGTAGCCGGCTGTCTCATGTCAACCACTGTCTTTTATACAGAGCTGACACTGTCACGTAATTCCTTCCAACAGTTCATCCACTCAGGTGTCGACCCCCTAGGGGGTGACATCACTATTACAGGCAATCTGCTCCGTCTCCACATCATTTTTCTCCTCATACATGTCGACACAAAAGTACCGACATACAGCACACACACAGGGAATGCTCTGATAGAGGACAGGACCCCACTAGCCCTTTGGGGAGACAGAGGGAGAGTTTGCCAGCACACACCAGAGCGCTATATATATACAGGGATAACCTTATATAAGTGTTTTTCCCCTTATAGCTGCTGTATAGTTAATACTGCGCCTAATTAGTGCCCCCCTCTCTTTTTTTAACCCTTTCTGTAGTGTAGTGACTGCAGGGGAGAGACAGGGAGCTTCCCTCCAACGGAGCTGTGAGGGAAAATGGCGCCAGTGTGCTGAGGAGATAGGCTCCGCCCCTTTTTCGCGGACTTTTCTCCTGCTTTTTTATGGATTCTGGCAGGGGTTAAATGCATCCATATAGCCCAGGAGCTATATGTGATGCATTTTTTTGCCATCCAAGGTGTTTTTATTGCGTCTCAGGGCGCCCCCCCCAGCGCCCTGCACCCTCAGTGACCGAAGTGTGAAGTGTGCTGAGAGCAATGGCGCACAGCTGCAGTGCTGTGCGCTACCTTGTTGAAGACAGGACGTCTTCTGCCGCCGATTTTCTGGACCTCTTCTGCCTTCTGGCTCTGAAAGGGGGCCGGCGGCGCGGCTCTGGGACCCATCCAAGCTGGGCCTGTGATCGTCCCTCTGGAGCTAATGTCCAGTAGCCTAAGAAGCCCAATCCACTCTGCACGCAGGTGAGTTCGCTTCTTCTCCCCTTAGTCCCTCGATGCAGTGAGCCTGTTGCCAGCAGGTCTCACTGAAAATAAAAAACCTAATCTAAAACTTTCACTAAGAAGCTCAGGAGAGCCCCTAGTGTGCACCCTTCTCGTTCGGGCACAGAGATCTAACTGAGGCTTGGAGGAGGGTCATAGGGGGAGGAGCCAGTGCACACCAGATAGTCCTAAAGCTTTCTTTAGATGTGCCCAGTCTCCTGCGGAGCCGCTATTCCCCATGGTCCTTACGGAGTCCCCAGCATCCACTTAGGACGTTAGAGAAATTAGTAATGCTCTGAAGACAGATTTCAGTAGAGGGAGGCGGAAGTCAGGGAGACGAGAGAAAATGAGGTTAACTTGTCCAGTATAGACATGGCCAGTGAGTGGATGTGTGTCTTTGTTGTCCCTTAAGTGACAAAGGGTTTGATTATGGAGATATTTTGAAAGTGGAAGCAGAGGAGGGACTGAATGTGGGGTTTAAATCAGAGGGCAGAGTCAAGGATGACCTCAAAATAGCAGATTCAAAGAGATGGAGCGGTTTCAATTGCTCATTGTAAGGAGGCTTGCATTTTAAAGTGAAGCTTGGATTTTTAAGTGTATTGTGAGTTGGTAATAGCAACAGGTGAGTTAGAATACAGAAAAAGGTGAGTTTTATCATTCGTAATCAGGAACACACATATTTGCAATACCATTAAACTTCTGGTGAGGCTGCAAGGGACTGACCGAGAGAGTGAGAGGGTCTCTAACTTGGAGTAGCAGAGGAGCTGTGATTGTTGCGTGTGTGAGGGGCAGATATTTTTGAGGGCCGCCTTTGTTTCTGTCTTTGTTTTTGTTCTATTTTGTGTGTGAGCATACTAGATACTGCCCAGTGATGCTGCCGGTGGGGAAAGAGCCAACTGCTGCTGACAGCAGGTACTACCAGGGACACACAATCAGCCTGCAGGGTCTGAATCCACTGCTGAGCTGCACAAGGTGGCAAGGGAGACTGCTGCTGCAGACATCAGAGGAATGGGACAGAGACTGCTGAATAAAAGCGAAGGAACCGGTGACTAGGGGACGCAAAGGATAGATAAGTATAAGCTTAACTTCATTATTGTATAGTGAGTGTTTTGCCTAGATTGTTTTACTTCTCTATTTCTTCTTGGGTAACAGGGAGTTAGACATGTCAAAGTCGAAAAATATTGAAGAACACACAGCACATATAAACTGCACACACATGCCCACTGCGCGTGCATTTGTTCTGCCGTGAGTGCACATATCCGCAATTTGCGTATGGTCGCTCCCGCGTGACCTGCGCATCGGCGCGTGGTATGGGTATTTACGGCAGAGTTTGTGTACGCATGGAGAGCCATCAAAACACATTACATATTTAATCCAAATAGTGCACAATTTACACATAGTCTCCTTGCACCACATCAGAAAGTTATAGCTGTTTAAATGGTTGCAGAACAAAGGGATTCACCTTTACAGGATAAGAGGGGACAGACTAAGGTTATAAGGTGGTATTTGGTATCCAGCTGTAGGGTATTTTAAGGGAAACATTCCGGTGTTGGTCTGCGGAAGATCGCATGTTCCTGCGGATAGTTATGTGCAGAAGCAGAATATAGATATAAACTGTATTTACTGTATATTATGTATGCGGCGGGAATCCAGAGGAGACCACCCACAAGAACAGTTGAGTAAGACATCGCCTACCTTTTCAAATCAACCTATGACCTCTCCTGTACTGTAAAGGTGCATCCCTGTGTCCAATGGACAAAGGGATTACAGTATCCATTGTATTGCTTTTGGAAGATTTGTATAAATAAAGCCTGCTGCAGAGCGGCCAGTCACAAGACTCACAACGTTATCTATTTGATTACGGAGGACTGGACCAGGAAGCGCACGCGAATATTCTCACGTATGTACATTGACCTGTAGCCATTATTCTGTTATATATATTGTCTGTATTGTAGTGTATAATTTGTATTGTAAACCCCCTTTCAGAAATAATCCACTGTGGTGTCGGGACCCAGCGGTTAATCACAATTGGTGTCGTGTGCTCATTGCCCTGCTAAGGTTTAAAGTATTATTATTATTATTGTTATTATTGCATTGCATTGCTGTAGAAGGTTTTAAGTGTTTCTCTGGGTGTGTACGCGCTGAGAGTACTTTGTACCGTCAGCGCGGCGTGTGTACGCAAAGTCCGTACACTTTACGGGACTCTGTCCGCAAATAGCGTAAAAGGTGCGTAGAGTGTGAACTAAGTATAGCGGCCGCAGCGTCTAAAGGTTTAAAGTGTATTGACGGTGTGATTAAGGTATAGCTTTTATTCCTGTAAAGATAATCGACATTATCAATTGGGGGCATCGTCCGATTTTCCACATTTTTACTGCTTAACAGGTCACAAGCAGACATAATCTATCAGCATAAGGGTGGACGGTGGATCCTACGTATCCTTTTCTTGGTCGGTGGATATACTGAAAGCCCTACTTAATTGCTGATTAGATGGTGTCTACTCTGTAAGGTTTGTAGAGATGCTGGTAAGAACTCGTAAAGTAAGCAGGTAAAAAGCTATTTAAAATCTGTGAATTTATTTTTGGCGCCAAATGCGTACACAACAAAAGCGTACACCCATACCCTGTGCATACTCTCCCACATTGTTGCCATAACATTCACATTACTAGATTCATAATATAAATATTATAGAAATTGTGTGAATTTTTTTATTGCGTCCGCACATTGGTACACGTGGTACGGAACGTGAGGACGGCGTACACAAAACGTGCACGTAGTGTAAGGCCGCACACGTGGCATAAAGGTACGCACGTTTGTGTAATTACGCAAGCTTGCGTAGCGTTGTGTGCGCATAATAAAACCACACGATAGTTCATTTAGTTTAAAAGTGGGATAGTAGCCATGCTACAATAACACAAGATTGCCCAGCTTCCAAAGTTTAGTATAAAACCCTTATTTACTGTATTGCCTCTGGGAGTAAAGCTGCTTGTCTGAATGATAATTTTCTGTATAGAAAAATAAAGTGCATTTGAGTGAGCGAGTGCAGGAGTGAGTGGATACTGAACCCAAGAACTAAGTGAACAAGGTGGACTAAAGTGGTCTAAGTGTGCACACTGGGTTAGTAGAGATCCGGTGGCGTAGGGTTCGCAACCCTGCGTTATTTAGAGTGGACTAGAGTGGTCTTAGTGGACTGAGTGGTATCCAATACAACTCTGAGGTGGTCTACTAAGTGGTACTAAGTGGTCTACAACAATCGTAGGGCATATAGATAACTAGTATCTATAGGCTGTGCTATTGCATCACACGTCCGTTTGTTCTGCACAGAGCAACGTGATATTATTGTATCATCTGTGGAAGAGCATACGCAGACGTGATTGTATAGACAAAGGGGTTTTTCTTTGATAACTTCGGGAAATCTCTCTGGTGGGCTTCACTGGAAAGAGTGAAAAATAGTTATCTAATGTCTCTGTTTTTCAACCTACAAACAATTCCAGTGAAAGAAACCGAAAAGGAAATTTTCACTGTCTCTCTCAGGAAAATATTCCAAACAGAACTTACACCGAAATAAATTACGGTGTAAGGTCTGATAGGAGCCCTAAGCTGGGTACATTGCCTTCGCTATCAACAGTGTATGGTAGTATTGGCCAGCGTGGGCGCGAGCGAGTGGAAGGCGCTCAGGTATACTTCCACCGTCTACTTATATTGAGTATTTTGGTGTTTGTGGGAATATTTTAAAAGGTATTAGAAGAGACCCACAAATAATAAGAATTTACTTACCGATAATTCTATTTCTCGTAGTCCGTAGTGGATGCTGGGGACTCCGTCAGGACCATGGGGATTAGCGGCTCCGCAGGAGACAGGGCACAAAAGTAAAAGCTTTAGGACTATCTGGTGTGCACTGGCTCCTCCCCCTATGACCCTCCTCCAAGCCTCAGTTAGGATACTGTGCCCGGACGAGCGTACACAATAAGGAAGGATTTTGAATCCCGGGTAAGACTCATACCAGCCACACCAATCACACTGTACAACCTGTGATCTGAACCCAGTTAACAGCATGATAACAGCGGAGCATCTGAAAAGATGGCTCACAACAATAATAACCCGATTTTTGCAACAATAACTATGTACAAGTATTGCAGACAATCCGCACTTGGGATGGGCGCCCAGCATCCACTACGGACTACGAGAAATAGAATTATCGGTAAGTAAATTCTTATTTTCTCTGACGTCCTAAGTGGATGCTGGGGACTCCGTCAGGACCATGGGGATTATACCAAAGCTCCCAAACGGGCGGGAGAGTGCGGATGACTCTGCAGCACCGAATGAGAGAACTCCAGGTCCTCCTCAGTCAGGGTGTGCCCCTGACCAAGTATCAGCTCGGCAAAGTTGTAAAGCCGAGACCCCTCGGGCAGCCGCCCAAGATGAGCCCACCTTCCTTGTGGAATGGGCATTTACATATTTTGGCTGTGGCAGGCCTGCCACAGAATGTGCAAGCTGAATTGTACTACACATCCAACTAGCAATCGTCTGCTTAGAAGCAAGAGCACCCAGTTTGTTGGGTGCATACAGGATAACAGCAAGTCAGTTTTCCTGACTCCAGCCGTCCTGGAAACTATATTTTCAGGGCCCTGACAACAACTAGCAACTTGGAGTCCTCCAAGTCCCTAGTAGCCGCAGGTACCACAATAAGCTGGTTCGGGTGAAACACTGACACCACCTTAGGGAGAAACTGGGGATGAGTCCGCAGCTCTGCCCTGTCCGAATGGACAATCAGATATGGGCTTTTTTGAGACAAACGCCGCCAATTCTGACACTCGCCTGGCCGAGGCCAGGGCCAACAGCATGGTCACTTTCCCTGTGAGATATTTCAAATCCACAGATTTGAGCGGTTTAAACCAATGTGATTTTAGGAATCCCAGAACTACGTTGAGATCCCACAGTGCCACTGGAGGCACAAAAGGGGGTTGTATATGCAGTACTCCCTTGACAAACTTCTGGACTTCAGGAACTGAAGCCAATTCTTTCTGAAAGAAAATCGACAGGGCCGAAATTTGAACCTTAATGGACCCCAATTTGAGGCCCATAGACACTCCTGTTTGCAGGAAATGCAGGAAACGACCGAGTTGAAATTTCTTCATGGGGCCTTCCTGGCCTCACACCACGCAACATATTTTCGCCACATGTGGTGATAATGTTGTGCGGTCACCTCCTTCCTGGCTTTGACCAGGGTAGGAATGACCTCTTCCGGAATGCCTTTTTCCCTTAGGATCCGGCGTTCAACCGCCATGCCGTCAAACGCAGCCGCGGTAAGTCTTGGAACAGACAGGGTACTTGCTGAAGCAAGTCCCTTCTTAGCGGCAGAGGCCATGAGTCCTCTGTGAGCATCTCTTGAAGTTCCGGGTACCAAGTCCTTCTTGGCCAATCCGGAGCCACGAGTATAGTTCTTACTCCTCTACGTCTTATAATTCTCAAAACCTTGGGTATGAGAAGCAGAGGAGGGAAGACATACACCGACTGGTACACCCACGGTGTTACCAGAAGGTCCACAGCTATTGCCTGAGGGTCTTTTGACCTGGCACAATACTTGTCCAGTTTTTTGTTCAGGCGGGACGCCATCATGTCCACCTTTGGTCTTTTCCAACGGTTCACAATCATGTGGAAGACTTCCCGATGAAGTCCCCACTCTCCCGGGTGGAGGTTGTACCTGCTGAGGAAGTCTGCTTCCCAGTTGTCCACTCCCGGAATGAACACTGCTGACAGTGCTATCACATGATTTTCCGCCCAGCGAAAAATCCTTGCAGTTTCTGCCATTGCCCTCCTGCTTCTTGTGCCGCCCTGTCTGTTTACGTGGGCGACTGCCGTGATGTTGTCCCACTGGATCAATACCGGCTGACCTTGAAGCAGAGGTCTTGCTAAGCTTAGAGCATTGTAAATTGCCCTTAGCTCCAGTATATTTATGTGGAGAAAAATCTCCAGACTTGATCACACTCCCTGGAAATTTTTTCCCTGTGTGACTGCTCCCCAGCCTCTCAGGCTGGCCTCCGTGGTCACCAGCATCCAATCCTGAATGCCGAATCTGCGGCCCTCTAGAAGATGAGCACTCTGTAACCACCACAGGAGAGACACCCTTGTCCTTGGAGATAGGGTTATCCGCTGATGCATCTGAAAATGCGATCCGGACCATTTGTCCAGCAGATCCCACTGAAAAGTTCTTGCGTGGAATCTGCCGAATGGAATCGCTTCGTAATAAGCCACCATTTTTCCCAGGACTCTTGTGCAATGATGCACTGACACTTTTCCTGGTTTTAGGAGGTTCCTGACTAGCTCGGATAACTCCCTGGCTTTCTCCTCCGGGAGAAACACCTTTTTCTGGACTGTGTCCAGAACCATCCCTAGGAACAGCAGACGTGTCGTCGGAAACGGCTGCGATTTTGGATATTTAGAATCCACCCGTGCTGTCGTAGAACTACTTGAGATAGTGCTACTCCGACTTCCAACTGTTCTCTGGACCTTGCCCTTATCAGGAGATCGTCCAAGTAAGGGATAATTAAGACGCCTTTTCTTTTAAGAAGAATCATCATTTCGGCCATTACTTTGGTAAAGACCCGGGGTGCCGTGGACAATCCAAACGGCAGCGTCTGAAACTGATACTGACAGTTCCGTACCACGAACCTGAGGTACCCTTGGTGAGAAGGGCAATTTGGGACATGGAGGTAAGCATCCTTGATGTCCAGGGACACCATATAGTCCCCTTCTTCCTGGTTCGCTATCACTGCTCTGAGTGACTCCATCTTGATTTGAACCTTTGTATGTAAGTGTTCAAAGATTTCCCATTTAGAATAGGTCTCACCGAGCCGTCTGGCTTCAGTACCACAATATAGTGTGGAATAATACCCCTTTCCTTGTTGTAGGAGGGGTACTTTGATTATCACCTGCTGGGAATACAGCTTGTGAATTGTTTCCAATACTGCCTCCCTGTCGGAGGAAGACGTTGGTAAAGCAGACATCAGGAGCCTGCGAGGGGGAGACGTCTCGAATCTCCAGTCTGTACCCCTGGGATACTACTTGTAGGATCCAGGGGTCCACTTGCGAGTGAGCCCACTACGCGCTGAAACTCTTGAGACGACCCCCCACCGCACTTGAGTCCGCTTGTACGGCCCCAGCGTCATGCTGAGGACTTGGCAGAAGCTGTGGAGGGCTTCTGTTCCTGGGAATGGGCTGCCTGCTGCAGTCTTCTTCCCTTTCCTCTATCCCTGGGCAGATATGACTGGCCTTTTGCCCGCTTGCCCTTATGGGGACGAAAGGACTGAGGCTGAAAAGACGGTGTCTTTTTCTGCTGAGATGTGATTTGGGGTAAAAAAGGTGGATTTTCCAGCTGTTGCCGAGGCCACCAGGTCCGATGGACCGACCCCAAATAACTCCTCCCCTTTATACGGCAATACTTCCATGTGCCGTTTGGAATCTGCATCACCTGACCACTGTCGTGTCCATAAACATCTTCTGGCAGATATGGACATCGCACTTACTCTTGATGCCAGAGTGCAAATATCCCTCTGTGCATCTCGCATATATAGAAATGCATCCTTTAAATCAGGGGTGTCAAACACAAGGCCCGCGGGCCAAATCCGGCCCGCCAGACCTCGTCTGATGGCCCGCGGTGCCGCCGCCAGCCTTGCAGCCTCCCCCTTTTTTTTTCCAATGAATTTACTCCGTGCCTGCACGGAGTAAATTCATTTTAAAAATGGCTCAAGTTAAAAAATAAAAATAAAAATTTTACTTACCTTCCGGGACCTGGCCCGACTTCTTCCTGCCCCGCACTGCTCCCTGGGTGTCGGACGTGACGTCATCACGTGACGTCCGCCCGACATCTCCAGGGATCAGAGGAGCGCGCGGACGCCGCGGAGAGGAGCAAGAAGAAAGAAGTAAAAGAAAGAAAGAAGTAAAAGGTAAGTAAAGTAAATGGAGGGGGCAGATGGCTGGGCACTATAAAAGGGGGCAGATGGCTGGGCACTATAAAAGGGGGCAGATGGCTGGGCACTATAAAAGGGGGCACATGGCTGGGCACTATAAAAGGGGGCAGATGGCTGGGCACTATAAAAGGGGGCAGATGGCTGGGCACTATAAAAGGGGGCAGATGGCTGGGCACTATAAAAGGGGGCAGATGGCTGGGCACTATAAAAGGGGGCACATGGCTGGGCACTATAAAAGGGGGCAGATGGCTGGGCACTATAAAAGGGGGCAGATGGCTGGGCACTATAAAAGGGGGCAGATGGCTGGGCACTATAAAAGGGGGCAGATGGCTGGGCACTATAAAAGGGGGCACATGGCTGGGCACTATAAAAGGGGGCAGATGGCTGGGCACTATAAAAGGGGGCAGATGGCTGGGCACTATAAAAGGGGGCAGATGGCTGGGCACTATAAAAGGGGGCACATGGCTGGGCACTATAAAAGGGGGCACATGGCTGGGCACTATAAAAGGGGGCACATGGCTGGGCACTTTAAAAGGGGGCACATGGCTGGGCACTATAAAAGGGGGCACATGGCTGGGCACTTTAAAAGGGGGCAGATGGCTGGGCACATATTACAAAAAACAGTAAAAAATGGAATGCAGTGACAATAATTTATGATAATAAAGAGTGGACACATAGACCTACAGATACAACCGGCCCTTTGATGGGGACCAAACTGCTGATGCGGCCCCCGATGAATTTGAGTTTGACACCCCTGCTTTAAATGCTCTATAGTCAATAAAATACTGTCCCTGTCAAGGGTATCAATATTTTCAGTCAGGGAATCCGACCAAGCCACCCCAGCGCTGCACATCCAGGCTGAGGCGATCGCTGGTCGCAGTATAACACCAGTATGTGTGTATATACCTTTTTAGGATATTTTCCAGCCTCTCAGCTGGCTCCTTGAGGGCGGCCCTATCTGGAGACGGTACCGCCACTTGTTTTGATAAGCGTGTGAGCGCCTTATCCACCCTAAAGGGTGTTTCCCAACGCGCCCTAACTTCTGGCGGGAAAGGGTATACCGCCAATAATTTTCTATCGGGGGAAACCCACGCATCATCACACACTTCATTTAATTTATCTGATTCAGGAAAAACTACAGGTAGTTTTTTCACACCCCACATAATACCCTTCTTGTGGTACTTGTAGTATCAGAAATATGTAACACCTCCTTCATTGCCCATAACATGTAACGTGTGGCCCTAAAGGAAAATACGTTTGTTTCTTCACCGTCGACACTGGAGTCAGTGTCCGTGTCTGTGTCTGTGTCGACCGACTGAGGTAAATGAGCGTTTTACAGCCCCTGACGGTGTTTGAGACGCCTGGACAGGTACTAATTTGTTTGCCGGCCGTCTCATGTCGTCAACCGACCTTGCAGCGTGTTGACATTATCACGTAATTCCTTAAATAAGCCATCCATTCCGGTGTCGACTCCCTAGAGAGTGACATCACCATTTCAGGCAATTGCTCCGCCTCCTCACCAACATCGTCCTCATACATGTCGACACACACGTACCGACACACAGCACACACACAGGGAATGCTCTGATAGAGGACAGGACCCCACTAGCCCTTTGGGGAGACAGAGGGAGAGTTTGCCAGCACACACCAAAAACGCTATAATTATACAGGGACAACCTTTATATAAGTGTTTTTCCCTTATAGCATTTTAATATATATATACATATCGCCAAATAAGTGCCCCCCCTCTCTGTTTTAACCCTGTTTCTGTAGTGCAGTGCAGGGGAGAGCCTGGGAGCCTTCCCACCAGCATTTCTGTGAGGGAAAATGGCGCTGTGTGCTGAGGAGAATAGGCCCTGCCCCCTTTTCGGCGGGCTTCTTCTCCCGTTTTTCTGAGACCTGGCAGGGGTTAAATACATCCATATAGCCCCCAGGGGCAATATGTGATGTATTTTTAGCCAGAATAAGGTACTATCATTGCTGCCCAGGGTGCCCCCCCCCCCCCAGCGCCCTGCACCCTCAGTGACCGCTGCTATGAAGTGTGCTGACAACAATGGCGCACAGCTGCAGTGCTGTGCGCTACCTTATGAAGACTGAAGAGTCTTCTGCCGCCGTTTCTGGACCTTCACTTTTCGGCATCTGCAAGGGGGGTCGGCGGCGCGGCTCCGGGACGAACCCCAGGGTGAGACCTGTGTTCCGACTCCCTCTGGAGCTAATGGTGTCCAGTAGCCTAAGAAGCCAATCCATCCTGCACGCAGGTGAGTTCACTTCTCTCCCCTAAGTCCCTCGTAGCAGTGAGCCTGTTGCCAGCAGGACTCACTGAAAATAAAAAACCTAACAAACTTTTACTCTAAGCAGCTCTTTAGGAGAGCCACCTAGATTGCACCCTTCTCGGCCGGGCACAAAAATCTAACTGAGGCTTGGAGGAGGGTCATAGGGGGAGGAGCCAGTGCACACCACCTGATCCTAAAGCTTTTACTTTTGTGCCCTGTCTCCTGCGGAGCCGCTAATCCCCATGGTCCTGACGGAGTCCCCAGCATCCACTTAGGACGTCAGAGAAATGGGAGCCAGTTGCTCAAGTAAGAGACGTTTAGACAGGGTTCAGGCAGAATCGTGGCCAAAAGGCTCCGCAAGCTTTATCATGTGTGAAAAATATGGTTCACACACAGAAGGATTATGCAATGAGTGGATATGTATGACCAACAATGATAGGGTACCATTCCCTAGAGTGGGCAGCTTTGAACCAGAGGTATTACAGAACTTAAGGTTAAGGATATGTCTGATAAAATCAAAGAAACAAAGGATTAAACATACAGACTGTTTAAATTTATGGCAACAGGAGGGGGATATGCAAAAGGAATTAGCTGGCGCAGCAGGTTCCAAACCTAGCGGGAAAACAATGGCGACGGCACCACCACCATATATTGTTGGGGAGAAAATGGCTACAGGCAATGATACATTGGTACAGAGTAAGAGTGTAATTGCAAAATGTACTAACCCTAACCCTTGCCAGTTGTATCCTGTTTTAAATTTTCCCCAGGATTGCGAACAAGAAGATGAGCCCAGCACGATATCGGCACTCTCTCTAGCAGCCACCATACGAGACACTCAGGTGGGCACGGCCCAACCAACAAGTGCAGTAGTCAGGCCCCCTAGCGGAGGGATAAGTGAGGTCGTGTCCACAGGTAAGTACGGTACCGTACATTATGCAGAAACCATAGCACCCCACATTGTAGAATCAAACCAGAAGGATGTAATTGAATTAAATCCTGTCAGGGTGATTGCAGTCCCCAATGGGAGGACTGACGCTCAGGGAGTCACTCCCATCAGGAACATTGCCATGCATTGTCCCTGGTCCCGGACAAAATTGAGGTCAATTATGTCAGAGTTTCCCGATCCCAGAAAGGATCTAGGCCCTCATTCCGAGTTGTTCGCTCGCAAGCTGCTTTTAGCAGCTTTGCACACGCTAAGCCGCCGCCTACTGGGAGTGAATCTTAGCTTAGCAAAATTGCGAATGAAAGATTCGCAATATTGCGAAAAGACTTCTCTGTGCAGTTTCTGAGTAGCTCGAGACTTATTCTTCCAGTGCGATCAGTTCAGTGCTTGTCGTTCCTGGTTTGACGTCACAAACACACCCAGCGTTCGCCCAGACACTCCTCCGTTTCTCCAGCCACTCCCGCGTTTTTCCCAGAAACTGTAGCGTTTTTTCACACACTCCCATAAAACGGCCAGTTTCCGCCCAGAAACACCCACTTCCTGTCAATCACACTCCGATCTCCAGAACGAAGAAAAAACCTTGTAATGCCGTGAGTAAAATACCAATCTTCATAGCAAATTTACTTGGCACAGTTGCAGTGCGAACATTGCGCATGCGCAATTAGCAGAAAATCACTGCGATGCGAAGAAAATTACTGAGCGAACAACTCGGAATGAGGGCCCTAGTCGCATGCCAGAGGTTCATTAAAGAGTTAGGTAACGCCACTGAACCCACAAACAAAGATTGGCGAACAGTGCTACGGGTATGTTTACCCTCCAATATTGACCCCGCGAAGTTCAGAACTGATTGCAATTTAGACGAAGAAGTACCTATCACTGATGAGTACACTCAGGAGAAGGTACGACAAATCAATCTGCAATTAGGAATATATTTCCCTACTGTTGTCAAATGGAATAAAATCTTTTCCATAGACAAAAGGAAGGTTAAACGGCATCCGAATATTTCCATCGAGTACTGCAGGAAATGACTAGATACACTGGGGTTGAGGATATTAAGGACAATGCACATCATAGGGAGGTTGCTGTTTCAGTATTAATGGACGGGTTGAAGGAGGCACTCAGAACAAGGGTACAGATCTCTCTACCAAACTGGAGAGGTATCTCAGTGGCTGCATTGAGAGAGTCAATGCATTGAGAGAGCATGATAAGAACATCATTAAACACAGGGAGTCACAGGGGGAAAAACTGATGACGGTAAGTATACAGGCCCTTACGGCAAAACACCATCAGCCAAAAACCCGGACCCCTGCTGTTTGGGACAGACCTAGAATATGCTACATTTGTAGGAAGGAAGGGCATTTTGCCAAAGACTGTAGGAGTAGTAGAGCGCATAGCCAAGATAGATCCCTAGACAGAGAATACGAACCACACTACTACTCACATAATTGGGATCAGGGACCACATAGGAGAAGTTACGAGCCACATGCAGGGGAAACAAGGAGGTACCCCCCAAGGAGAGATGGGCAGACCTCCGGAAATTCTCAGCCACCTCCCCCACATATCGTAGCTGCCAACGCGCTGCGGGAGGGTATCATCACACCATAGGGGTTGGGCCACACCTGTAGTCTGCAGCCAGTGAAGTTGATTGCTAGCCTTGGTAGTGAACCTGTGGTCATGGTTGATGTAGCTGGTGTACCATTACCTTTTCTTGTAGATACAGGGGCGGCCAGGTCAGTGTTAAATTCAACTGTAGGTATGAAAATTTCGGCAATGGGAGTAACAGGAATAGTGCAACACTACCCTTTGAGTAGACCTGCAGAGATTACGATAGGGCTCTTGCAAACCAAGCATTCCTTTTTGCTGGCTGCAGCGGCTCCGACTAACCTGCTTGGAAGAGATTTATTGTGTAAAATGCGGTGTGTCATATACTGTACTCCTGAGGGTGTCTTCTTGGATATACCTGAGAATCACGTTCAGGAAGTGCAAGATATATTAGACACCCCTCAAAGGCTAATGTCGCATTCTGCTGTTATATACAAGTGTCCATCAATGGTAGAGGAAATGATCTCACAAATACCGGGTTCCCTTTGGACCAAAGATGGACAAGACACTGGATTGATGGCGAATGTAGCTCCGGTAGTAGTGCAAGTAAAAGACGGTAGGATAGCTCCAAAAATCCCTCAGTACCCTCTGAAGCCAGAGGTAGAATTAGGAGTGTACCCCGTCATAGAGCGATTGCTACAACAGGGCATACTAGTCAGGACGTCCAGCACTGCCAATAGTCCCATCTTCCCTGTGAAAAAGAGTTGGGGGAGCGGTTACAGGCTAGTGCAGGATCTAAGGGGGATAAACACGATAGTTGAGAGCCAATTCCCCGTAGTGCCCAATCCAGCTGTCATCCTCATGCAAATTACCCCTACTGCAAAATTTTTCACTGTCATTGACCTCTGTTCTGCCTTCTTTTCTGTCCCTCTGCACCCTGACAGCCAATACCTCTTTGCATTTACATGGAGGTGAGTACAGTACACCTGGACTCGTCTACCCCAAGGTTTCATTGACAGCCCAAGTATTTTCTCCCAGGCTTTGCATGACTGTTTACAATCCTTTCAACCTGAGAGCGGGTCAGTATTAATACAGATAGAGGATATAAATAAATATATATCAGGAAGCGCTTCGATCAAAACAATTTTTTATAATTTATTAAAAATCAATAATATGCAATTTAATATATCAAAATTGTAGACATAATATAACTAAATCATTAACTTTCTCACTCGTATCTCCAATGTTGCATTAGTCCATAATGACAATGATCATTAAATGATTAGTATTAGTTGCTGTGGGGTCTTGAAATAATTAGCCCGTATTGCACTTGTCTCCTTTTGTTAGTCAGTTTATTAGCAACGTGAGGATTATAGTGGCTGGCACGCCAACATGCAGTGTTTCTTCCGTCAATTGTTGCAATGAGCACACTTAGGGGAACAGACGGAGGGAGGACGCCAGTATGGTGATATCCCGGCGCTATGCTACACCCCCGTCTGACCGCAGCTATAAGTGTCCTGTATCATAGTGTGCAGCAAAAAGAGGATCCCTCTTACCGGACTTGTAAAGTTCTCATATACCGCGGAGTATTAGCAGCAAACTCCCGTAGCAGCGGCGGCTCAGTGATGTCCGTGAACGGCTTGTTTTGCACCACAGCCTTGGAGACACTTTCAATGAATGAGTCGTTTAGATGGTCCTTACGGGTTTCTCCGCCCCTATCTCACGGCGGTTTCGTCAGAGGATATGTTGTCTGCCATCCTGGCTTTCTATTTAAACCCATGTGAACCAATCATGACTAATTGATTATTGCAAACACCCATGATATTAACCGCACTTAAAAGGAAATGCATATAGAAATCAAATGTCCACATTCTTAACACAATCAATATATAAACATTTAAAAATATGTTTTTAAGAAAAACGAGCAGGATAATGACTGTTAATAATTAAATCTAATGACACCATATATTTTAATAATACAATTTGTACATATACTTAAAATTAATAATTAATTAATTAATTATTGGCAACAAAAGCACATAGAATCATCATCTTAATCTATAGCCTAGTGGTTAGCAACCTCGGCTAGCTTCCATTAAGACCCTGGTTCGAATCCAGACCTGATATATCACATAAATACATCACTATCAAATAGTACTTGACAAAAAGCACACTATATTTTACCTCAACAATTGATAGCACACAATGAGTAATGTATCATTCATAAAAGTTATTTTTTATATATATATTTTTGTATTTTATGCTAATGACAACCTATCTCATTTATCATATTTTAGAACATATTATCTCTAAAGTATGATACTTTTTTACTATATAGTTACAGGGTGCGAACTGTATACACATATATAGGACTAAATCAATAAATAAGAAAAATAAAGATTTATTCTGTCAAATGAATAAGGACAACAGAGATTTATTCTATCAAATGATTTGAACTATTTTATCTAATATTATTTAATTCTATATTTTCATTAAGTCCATCGGGGACCAATGTAGACAATGTAAAGATCCAAAATGCCTCTCTAGTGCAGAGTCGGCCATATCTATCTCCACCTCTAGGGGTGGGAGCAATTGATTCAATTCCTTGTACTTTAATAACATTGACATTCCCTTCATGAACCTGTATAACATGTCTTGATACACTATGACTATTATTCCGATTGATAATATTTCTTCTATGTTCTAAAAATCGTGTATTTAGGCTGCGTGTAGTCCTACCTACATATTGCATACCACATACACAACTTAGAAGATAAATAACATATATATTTTGACAATTTATGTATGATTCACTTTTGAAACTTTTTTTAGTTGTAGTAGATTGAAAGGAGGTACTTCTATGGCAAATAAAATTGCATGTTATGCATCTATTTTTGCCACATCTAAAACTCCCATTAATTGTGGAAAGCCAAGAAGTTTTATTCAAAGATTCAACTGGTTTCTGTGAGTCTCGAAAAAAACTAGGTGATAGGTGATTTCTCAAATTTTTTGCTTTTTGAAAAACTACTCTTGGATTGTCACCAAGACATGGTTTTAATATTCTGTCAAGTTTTAATATTTCAAAATTTTTATTAAGTATTTTCTTTATCTCACTTGCACAAACGTTATATTTACTAATAAAAGGAAGTATTTCATCATCTCTGTTTTTATCTTTATTATCCCTAGAATTACTGTGCTTGAATTGTGTAAGGAGCGATCTCCTATCTCTTAATCTAACTTCCATCAATGATTTGTTTAATAATATATCTGGATACCCTTGATCACGAAATGCTTCTGTCAAATCTTTCGCTTGTTCAACAAACATCCTTTCATCTGAACAATTACGTTTTATTCTAAGGTATTGCCCCTTTGGTATATTCTTCTTCCAATTTGGATGATGGCAGCTTCTATAATTAAGATAGTTGCCACAATCAACCTCTTTCTTATAGGTACTTGTAGCTAGTGTATTGTCACTGACAGTGAGGGCAATATCGAGAAAATTAATGTGTGTAGGGTGACAAGTGTGACTAAACTTAAGACCAAAAGTGTTAGAATTAAGATAAGAAAGAAACGAAGAAACTAGATCAGACCCATCCCAAATAATAAACAGATCATCAATGTACCTGCCATAGAGCACCAGGTTCCCCGAAAATGCCCCCCCCCGATATATTTTTCTTCAAAGAGGCCCATATATAAATTCGCAAAACTAGGGGCGAACCTTGTGCCCATGGCGGTACCGTGCACTTGTAAGAAAAATTGTGAATTAAATAAAAAATAGTTGTGAGATAAAATAAATTTCATGGATTCCAAAATAAACTCACAGCGGTCTAAGGTCAAATTATCATCAACTTCTAAGAAATGGCGACATGCCTCAACTCCCTGTTGATGGGGTATGTTGGTATAAAGTGACTCCACATCACAGGTGAGGAGTACATATGATTGTCGCCATTCTATATCTTTAATCAAATTTAAAAAATGCGTCGTATCCCTAACATGGGATTTCAATTTACTCACATGTGGTTGTAAATAAGAATCCACGAAAAATGAAAAATTAGAAGTGAGGGAACCTACACCCGAAATTATAGGACGTCCAGGAGGTGTAGTTAAAGATTTGTGAATTTTAGGAAGGTGATAGTATGTGGGGATAACTGGGTAGGAATTAAACAAAAATAGAAATTCTTCTTTCGATATTGTCCCCACTGTCAGTGCTGCCAACAACATAGTTTTAAATTCCTGCAGATAAAGAGTGGTAGGGTTGTTAACAAGCTTTTTATAAAATTTCTGATCATTCAATTGTCTATTGGCTTCTTCTAAATAAATCTCTATATCTTGAACCACTAATCCACCTCCTTTATCTGCATTTTTTATGATAATTGAGGTATCTTTTTTCAAAGACTTCAAAGCTCTTCGTTCATTGGTGCTAAGATTATCTCTTTTGTGAGATTTATTATTCATATCACAAAGTTTACGTAAGTCCTCTAAAGTCGAAGAGTAGAAGGCCTCAATATAAGCACTTCTATGTTGAAAAGGATAAAATTCCGACTTCCTTTTAAACAATCTAGTGTCAGTATTTGTTGTTTGATTATTTGAGAATTCATAAATCTTAACTTCTTCTGACTTGGACCTTAAATACTCATCATTATTTTCACTCTCTAATGAAGACAGCATTTCAATAACACTAAAATCCTCTCCATTAAGGACAATTGGGGTTCCTTCTATTTTATGTTTTCTAAGAGACTTGTTAGCAAAGTATCTCTTACGACACAGGTCTCTGGTGAACTTGTTCAATGAAACAAACAAATCAAAAATGTCAGGATTTTTTGTAGGCGCAAATTTTAAGCCTTTTGCTAGCACAGCTTTTTCATGTTCAGTCAATACTTTTTTTGATAAATTATAAATACCTCTTTGTCTCATTTTAGCTTTGGATTTTTTGTATTGTGTCCTAATTCCTCCTCTACAACCTCTGGTTCTTCTGATCTTACTCTTTTTGGTGAGTTTGGGTATAGTACCTCGTATCTGTTCGATTGTTCTCTGCTCTGATTAACCCCTAAAAAATGATGTTGCTGTTGATAACATCTGTCTGTTCTTTTAGATGTTTTGATCTCATCTATATTCTCAGTTGGTCTTTGAGTACTGTGTTTGGGCCTAGCCCCTGTCTGATCATAGGAGTATTTCCTTCTTTTGGAAATTGTTCAGATGAAAGGATGTTTGTTGAACAAGCGAAAGATTTGACAGAAGCATTTCGTGATCAAGGGTATCCAGATATATTATTAAACAAATCATTGATGGAAGTTAGATTAAGAGATAGGAGATCGCTCCTTACACAATTCAAGCACAGTAATTCTAGGGATAATAAAGATAAAAACAGAGATGATGAAATACTTCCTTTTATTAGTAAATATAACGTTTGTGCAAGTGAGATAAAGAAAATACTTAATAAAAATTTTGAAATATTAAAACTTGACAGAATATTAAAACCATGTCTTGGTGACAATCCAAGAGTAGTTTTTCAAAAAGCAAAAAATTTGAGAAATCACCTATCACCTAGTTTTTTTCGAGACTCACAGAAACCAGTTGAATCTTTGAATAAAACTTCTTGGCTTTCCACAATTAATGGGAGTTTTAGATGTGGCAAAAATAGATGCATAACATGCAATTTTATTTGCCATAGAAGTACCTCCTTTCAATCTACTACTACTAAAAAAAGTTTCAAAAGTGAATCATACATAAATTGTCAAAATATATATGTTATTTATCTTCTAAGTTGTGTATGTGGTATGCAATATGTAGGTAGGACTACACGCAGCCTAAATACACGATTTTTAGAACATAGAAGAAATATTATCAATCGGAATAATAGTCATAGTGTATCAAGACATGTTATACAGGTTCATGAAGGGAATGTCAATGTTATTAAAGTACAAGGAATTGAATCAATTGGTCCCACCCCTAGAGGTGGAGATAGATATGGCCGACTCTGCACTAGAGAGGCATTTTGGATCTTTACATTGTCTACATTGGTCCCCGATGGACTTAATGAAAATATAGAATTAAATAATATTAGATAAAATAGTTCAAATCATTTGATAGAATAAATCTCTGTTGTCCTTATTCATTTGACAGAATAAATCTTTATTTTTCTTATTTATTGATTTAGTCCTATATATGTGTATACAGTTCGCACCCTGTAACTATATAGTAAAAAAGTATCATACTTTAGAGATAATATGTTCTAAAATATGATAAATGAGATAGGTTGTCATTAGCATAAAATATAAAAATATATATATAAAAAATAACTTTTATGAATGATACATTACTCATTGTGTGCTATCAATTGTTGAGGTAAAATATAGTGTGCTTTTTGTCAAGTACTATTTGATAGTGATGTATTTATGTGATATATCAGGTCTGGATTCGAACCGGGGTCTTAATGGAAGCTAGCCGAGGTTGCTAACCACTAGGCGAGGATGATGATGATTCTATGTGCTTTTGTTGCCAATAATTAATTAATTAATTATTCATTTTAAGTATATGTACAAATTGTATTATTAAAATATATGGTGTCATTAGATTTAATTATTAACAGTCATTATCCTGCTCGTTTTTCTTAAAAACATATTTTTAAATGTTTATATATTGATTGTGTTAAGAATGTGGACATTTGATTTCTATATGCATTTCCTTTTAAGTGCGGTTAATATCATGGGTGTTTGCAATAATCAATTAGTCATGATTGGTTCACATGGGTTTAAATAGAAAGCCAGGATGGCAGACAACATATCCTCTGACGAAACCGCCGTGAGATAGGGGCGGAGAAACGCGTAAGGACCATCTAAACGACCCATTCATTGAAAGTGTCTCCAAGGCTGTGGTGCAAAACAAGCCGTTCACGGACATCACAGAGCCGCCGCTGCTACGGGAGTTTGCTGCTAATACTCCGCGGTATATGAGAACTTTACAAGTCCGGTAAGAGGGATCCTCTTTTTGCTGCACACTACGATACAGGACACTTATAGCTGCGGTCAGACGGGGGTGTAGCATAGCGCCGGGATATCACCATACTGGCGTCCTCCCTCCGTCTGTTCCCCTAAGTGTGCTCATTGCAACAATTGACGGAAGAAACACTGCATGTTGGCGTGCCAGCCACTATAATCCTCACGTTGCTAATAAACTGACTAACAAAAGGAGACAAGTGCAATACGGGCTAATTATTTCAAGACCCCACAGCAACTAATACTAATCATTTAATGATCATTGTCATTATGGACTAATGCAACATTGGAGATACGAGTGAGAAAGTTAATGATTTAGTTATATTATGTCTACAATTTTGATATATTAAATTGCATATTATTGATTTTTAATAAATTATAAAAAATTGTTTTGATCGAAGCGCTTCCTGATATATATTTATTTATATCCTCTATCTATATTCAAAACAGTTGTTGGTATTCCAGCAGTACCACATTTGGGAGCAGCTTCAATCTTAATAAAATAATTATCATAACGAGCAGGTTAATTGACTATACAAGCGCTAGGAGATTGTATATATATTGGTTGTACAGTATTAATACAGTATGTCGATGACTTATTCCTGTGTTCTGATTTACTCGAATCGTCCTTGAAAGACACGAAACAGCTTCTTTTTCACCTTTCTAATACGGGACACAAGGTTTCAAAGGATAAGTTGCAGCTGTGCCAGACCAGGGTAAAATATTTGGGACATTGCTTGACTCAAGGACTTAGACATCTCACCGCTGATAGAATACAGGCGATTCACGACATGACCCTGCCACAAACCCAGCAACAGATCCGCACTTTCCTTGGAATGTGTGGGTACTGCCGAAACTGGATCCCAGGATTCTCCATACTGGCTTTACCTTTGCAAGAAATGGTCACCTCGAACAAACCAGATCGGATCTCGCACACAGATGAGTCCGAATTGGCCTTTGAGAGACTCAAACAGTGCCTATCACAGGCACCTGCATTAGGTATGCCAGATTATGGGAAGCCTTTTGAATTATACGGTACAGAAAGTGCAGGGTGCGCAGCAGGAGTTTTAACCCAGAGACATGGTGATGCCAGCAGGCCGGTAGCTTACTACAGTGCACAGTTGGACACCGTAGCACGGTCTCTCCCCACATGCTTGCGAAGTGTTGCAGCGATAGCTTTGCTAGTAAGTAAAAGCGAAGATGTAGTGTTAGGACACAACCTGACCATCCATTCACCTCATGCAGTATCAGCCTTACTGAACTCCACCCAAACCAGACATGTCTCGTCGGCACGGTTTACAAAGTGGGAATTAGCACTAATGGCCCCTGTAAACATCA